>NW_018164536.1:1072117-1074507 GCF_001263595.1 Phalaenopsis equestris
TTATAGATGGCTGTTTGGGGGAGCTGTTAGTTGTTATAAATGTTGTCGGAGCTTAGAAACTGTTATAGGTCGTTGCTTGGGTGTTGTAGTCGTCGTTTGGGCCTATATAAATGTTGTTTGGTGATAATAAAACTGATGTAAGTGCTGTGAGAGCTTTTGGGGTGTTGTGAGAGTTATTTGGTATTATTTGGAACGTGGTTGTGTTATTGGAGGCGTGTTGTTGGGGCATCGCGTGGGCCAATTTTGACATAATTTTAACACCACTTGGGCACCATTTTGGCACTGTTTTGGAGCTGATTTTTAGAGTTTTGCCTACGATTTTGGGGTTGAGTTTGATAACTCTATTTATTATTTTGAGGTCGGATTTGGAGAATTTTATTTACTGTTTTGAGTTTCATTTGATTATCACTTCAACGCTTTTAGGCCGATTTATTTATTCTTTTTTTCCCATTTTTCGGCTTTGCTAGTTTTTGGAAGTGGATCGGCCTTCTTCTTTTATTTTGTTTATTTTTAAATGGTTAAGTCATAAAGATGAGGATTGATAATTTAATTAATTGGAAGATATAGAAAACCTTAAATCACCTTAAGCATAAGTTAAAAGATTTTAGGAGCACACCCTAGGCGAGAGTCCATCCACCTAATTCTCAGCATATGCTTCCTAGAGTTTTAGGAGCACACACCTTAGGTGAGAGTCCATCCACCTAGTCTTCAGTGTGGACCTCTTAGACTTTAGGTGCACACTCTAGGTGAGAGCCCATCCACCTAATCCTCAGTGTAGGCTTTCTAGAGCTTAAGTGCACACCCTAGGTGAGAAACTCATCCATCTAATCCTCAATGTAGGCTTTCTAGAGCTTAAGTGCACACCCTAGGTGAAAGTTCATCCACCTAATCCTCAGTGTAGGTTTCCTAGTCTTTAGGAGCACATCTTAGGTGAGAGCCCATCTACCTAATCTCTGCAATGTAACCTCCTAAGGTTTTAGGAGCATACCTTAGGTAAGAGTCTATTCACCTAATCCTCGAATGCACAGTGAAACTAGACACTTGACCCTGATTCACAAACTGATCAAGACACTAGACATCAGGATGCACCGAGATGTGACTCATGCTTCCTTAATTAAATCAACAGTAAAATTCCCTTAATGACTTAACCTACAATGAAACCCAATGCATCGGGATTTGAGCTTGGGGAAATTTCTTAACGTTGCATATGGATCATCGGACTATGATGAGTCTAGGGTCTAGGTGGCGAGAGTGATGACGACATTGCTTATGTGTGTTTAAACGAGGGATACGAAGTGAGATTATTAGAATAGTATCTCCTACCCCAAGGATTTTCAATAAGGGAGAGGAAAGGATCTATGATACTATTCGCCGATTCTTGGTGGGATCGTCGCCCCGACACTCTTAGGTTGTCAGTAGTTCTAGCACGATTAGAGTGACTAGCCTGTGGACTGTACCACTTTACAAAATATTTACAAAAATAAAATAAAAATTTATTTTGCATGTTAAAAAGAACTCTACTTAAAAAAAGACTTGAACAAATTTTGCATGAAAACCTTTTTATGAAAATTTATAAAGGTCCACGGCTAGTCACTTGGATTGAGGTTATGAACTACCTCATGTAGATTGTCGAGTTGGCAACCCTTACTCAAGGTCGGGAAGCACATAGCCCAGCTCTGAGCCCCCACTTTTACCAATGTCTTATACCCAGTCCTGATCTGTCATATGTGGTTACAGGTTTCTTTTGCTCGTGATTTCTACTACTCGTTTTTATGACTTTCATGCTGGGTTTTCTTGCCTTATAAATCACACTACGCTCGCAACACTAATAACACAAAAATAGCAGATGCCCAGGTACGCTTTTATAGTTTATCCACAGCATTTTATTTTACGGTATTTTACCTTTCAAGTACTTTTTTTATTTACCTGCAATCTACTCATTCTGCATGCAAAACCAAACTTTGACACCAAAACTGTGAAACATAAACTACGATTTTCAAACACTTAAACCCTGGAGCTGTCACGACGACAGGAGCTTGAAGCCAACTTTGTGGGCAGCACGACGAGGAGCTTGGAGCGAACAATAAGAGGATTTTCTTCAGCATTATCCATTCCTAGTATAATAACAATCCATAAGACTTCGAGGTAGCTCGCTTAGCGTGACGTAAATCCTCACACTCCTTTTTTTGGCTCTTGTACAATCATGTTGTGCGACATGAGTCCTAACTCGACTTAGGTTCCGAGGTTGTCGTACGGTACGATGTAAACCCTCATATCTCTGCGGGCTATTTTCATAATCAGGTATTATGCAAGTTTAAGCCTCAAATAATAAAACTGGCAAGATCAAACACTTAATTAACGTTGTCTCCAAAAATGTAGCCACACCGTAG
>NW_018164536.1:1074948-1078778 GCF_001263595.1 Phalaenopsis equestris
TCTTTGTATTAAATAGGGAAACTTGTCGGTCATACATAAAAAAGGTTCGCAGACCAAACGGATGTCACAAATCTCTTAGTTTGTAGGATTGGGTCTATCGCCGAGGTTTACACTTATCTTTCGGGAGGGTGTAATATTTGCGATGTCAGACACGATTATGCAAACTATTGGACTAATGGGATCCATTTGATCTCATTTTTCAAAAATTAAAACATACTGCTTTTAAAACTCAAACTATATATCTATGATATTAAATTAAATTTCAAAAATTATTTTCACATGACATATTTTCAAATCTATCGAAAAAGTTGACCGACAACATTGTGGATCATGAAAGCCAAGGAGTTGAATCATATTAACAACTTCTTCTAAAAGGCCATGAAGAAAGCCATTATGATGCGGAAGTGGTCCCCTTAGGATTGGAACGGGCTCCTTTCCTGTGAGATCTCAAAAGTGGATTTTTTTCATCTATTAGTTTTGGTTGAATAATGTGGGCCCTCAATTACCTTACTTTTAATTAGAATTTTGGTTTAGTTTATTCTTGAGTATAAGTATTGATTGGGACCTGATTTTATAACTTTTTCTTAAGTTCATGCATTTAGAGGTTGTAATCTCTAATTTCTAGGAGTGTTTTATCCTCTTCATTATCCAAGTGGTGTGTTTGTAGCTTATTTGATGGATCATCCTTGACGACCGTATCTCACCAGTATCACTGCCATGCTTTGTTCTGTTGATTTCAGTTAGGACAACATCTTGAATGAATTTTCCTCTCTCCAAATCTCCTTATTTCCTGTAATCCTTAATTATTCATTCTACCACCTTCTCAATAAACACCTCAATCCCCAAACACTTGGAAATTCTCGAAAGAAGAGGATTCAATGGTTGGAAATTCTAGAACGATGTTATTTTATATCAGAGCTAAACAAATCTTAAATCTTTAGGGATTTCTTTTTCCCCACTTCTAAACCTAAAATCTATATAATCGAATTCATCTAACCCCATCCTTCAACCCCTAAATCTCACCCAAACCCTATACAACCCTCTCTTTCCAAGTCAAAACCCTAATTGGGAGAAAGATAAACCTTGTATTCGAGGAGAAACATGCAAAGAGGTTCAAGAGCGTATAATGGAGGACATGTAAATGGAGATCCTTCAATTTCAACAAAGGCTTCTCCTTTGAGAGGAGACAGCTCGAAAATATCACTCATAGCCATCATTTGACTCATCGGATTGGGGAAGAAGTTAACACTTTCCACTAGGAAGTTTTCAATGATGAAAAATTAATGCCCCGATGATTTAGCATTAAATATTGGAGGAGAGATGATGACTTTGAAGTGAATATCAACCCGCATATTTTGATGATTGTTTGGATCTGGGTGAATTAGTGGTCTAACTGTACGAGTGGTATAATTGTAGCTGTTGAATTTGGTCTGATCAAGACACAATCAAGGATGGTATTAGAGTAGCGAGACCAAATGAGCGAAGCTTCGAACTTTTATTATTCATGGGTTGAGAACGAGAGTTAGAATTTGAGCTTGAATCTCCCATTATTCTTCAACAGCTCAATGATATAATGGTTGGCTATTAATTGACTAGTGGAATGAATTTTGAGTATAAGGACATTCCCTAGGATAAGTGAGTCAAATTGGTAGCCATTAAGCTCATTAAGATCACTTTCCTGTGGTGAGAAAATCGGAAGCGTCTTCGACAATGAGAATAGAAGAGTAAGATCACCACATGACCTAAGGTAAAGAGGAAGATGCTTCACAAATACTCTTTCACATTACTGACAAGACATTCCTAAAACTCTATAATCAACACTGGAGAGATTCTTTTGTGAATAGTATATGATCGAATTTCATCAACTCATGCTAAAATATAAGTTGTTGGATCCAGATGAGCATACAATGGCGAGACATTTTAGGGCGAGACATTTTAGAGGGTTGAAGCCATCCTATCTGTAGTGTGGTGCAGTTTCAGCTTTATTAGTCCCTAGTCAATGTACAAACCTTAGCTTTAAAGGTAGAAAAACAACATTTTCACTAAAGGTCACCACACCTTGTAGGCGAAAGCAGTATGACCCGTACTTAAGATATGTTTGAATGACTATTTTAAAGGCTTAATATACTCTAGCTAGACCATTAAGGGTATAAAGGATGATATATTCATGATCCAGAGGAGATCTAGAGATTTGAAAACAGCAATGGCATCCACTTTGCTTTTTATTTCAAAATTATATTGCATCATATGTTTTTTCTTCATATTGACATAGTAGAGTTCATTTTTTGGCTTAGTGATTTGTGATCGATTGGTGGATTGCAACCAATGCTCAATGGTTGTTCAAATATCTATACAGTGATCAAAATTAAGAATATATGGTAGAAGAGAAGGAGAGATGTTGGAGTGTAATGCTGTGGCATTATTTTTATTTATGAGCATCCAAGTGTTGTAATGTGGATTATGATAGAATGTGGCTTCAGCATTTTTTCTTTGAAAAGCTTTAAGATTTGAGATTTCCATGTAGGGTGGTTTTCAGTGGTAAGTTGAAGATTGATAACAATTTTTATGTTTGACCTAATAAATCTCAATTGAGGAATAGAAACGTCACCCATTTCCAGTGGAGAAAAAGGATTAATGGACGAACCTATAGTGGATGAACCTTCCAAATTTTTGGTTGCATTGGCTTCAAAACTCTGATACCATGTAGAAACAGAGCACAAACACAAAGATAAAACATAGCAGCTAGGGAGAGCTCATCATAAACCAATCTTTCATCTTCCAGTATTTTCTTTTCTACAGTATTACAGTGGTATTTCAACAAGAAATGCAAGCTTTGGGAAACAGAACCTGAACCTGAACAACAGCCATTACATATCAATGATGAAGACAAATTATGCTATTAGAGATCTATGGGAAGGATGCAAAAAGATGAGGTTAGTGACTGCTCTTGATGTAGGCTTAATAAAACTGCTGCTTAGTTTTTATTCAGCACACATCACTTGTCACATGAACAATATGAAACCCTAGCCTATCCTAAACTTGTTTATTTAACTTTGAGCAGACTTAAGTTTGGCCTATTCCATGGCAGAGAGCTGAGCCACATAGCTTTGACTTTAAGTTTTGGGTCATATCTGCTGCCGGGACCTGACAAAAAAAAAGTCGCCTCAGCTATCAGAGTTTATTTAGGCTTATCTGATAATTATTTTCTATGCATATTTGGGTACACAGTGATATGATCAACAATTGTTTGTCTTTTGTTGCAAATCTATTTAATGACAGGCACATTGTTTCATGATCATGAGTCAATTACTGATTAATTTATTTAATTTAAATTATTTTCTATTTTTACTCTAGTTGTTTAATCAATTTGGTTTTATGCCAAGCAGGTTTACCATGGAAGCTATACATTTATTGAGAGGTTTGATGGAGAAATTTAGAGATAATAAGGAGGATCTACATTTGATTTTTATGGATGTAGAAAAAGCTTGCGATAAGGTTCCATGAGATGTCATTTGGAGCGTTCTTAAGAAGAAAGGTGTTGATATGGCTTATATTCAAGTCAGTAAAGATATGTATGGTAGAGTTGTTACTTGTGTTAGAACTGAAGGAGGATTGACCAAATATTTTCCTACTTCAGTTGTATTACATCAGGGTTCAGCTTTAAGCCCATGTCTTTTTGCTTTAGTTATGAATGCTCTTACCAGACATTTATAGGAGGATTGGAGAAAAAGCCCAGGAAAAACTTGAATTACGGAGATCTACATTGGAGTCTAAAGGCCTTCATTTGAGTAGAACTAAAACTGAATACATGGAATGTAATTTTAGTAGTA
>NW_018164536.1:1079103-1108025 GCF_001263595.1 Phalaenopsis equestris
GAGAGTAGATGTTTTAGATTCGACTTATGTTAAGAATGACAGAGGTAGACCTGGGAAGACTTGGGCTTATTGTATAAAAAATGATCTTAATTTATTAGAACTAAATGAAAATATTACACTAAATAGGATGCAATGGAGAAAAAAGATTCAGGTAGCCGACCCCACGTAGTGGGATTAAGGCTTTGTTATTGTTGTTGTTGTTGTTGTTGTTTAACAAGAACCATGAAATTTCTCTGAATTATTCTAATTTTCCAGATAAGATAGTATCCTGTTTGCATTACGACTAAGGGTTATAAATTGAAACATTTTTTTTTTTTGCATTTCAGATATCACAGCCGAGTGATTACAATCCACTGGATCTGTTCTCGGGATCTATAGAGCAGATAAACAAAGCCTTTGCTGCACTCTTCACAACTCCTTCAAATAACTTCCGAATTTTTCTGAATGGCACTCTCATATTTGGAGACATGGAGGGAGCAGATAGCAATAGAAAAATTGGTGAGATTGGCTCTAGCATTGAAGACCAACTTAAGATACTCATAAATGGAGAATATGGCCTAAGATTAGCTAGCTTCATTGAACTTGTCTCTGAGGCAATTTTCAGATCAGGAGTACTGGACCGACTTCTAGCTGTTCAAAAGCTTGATTTATTTGACATAGAAGGAACCATTCATGTATATTACAATATTATTTCCGAGCCTTGCATGGTATGCAAAAATCTTGGGGACTCTGAATTGCTGCAGAAGTATTCTTGTTTGCATGCTCTATCTTTAGAAGAAAGCGTGAAAATTGTAAGGAATTTTCTAATAGCTGCCACTGCAAAGGACTGTAGTTTAATGATTAGCTTTCGACCTCATGAAGGAAGCGGCTCCTCGTATGACTTTATTCGTCTCGAGTCATCCAAGCAGACCTTCGATTACAAGGTATGTTTCTCCTCCATTTTTTGGAAAAAGCATCCTATATTAAAAAGAATTTGTTGGCTGATATAATTTGTATTTGTTTTATTTTTCATTTTTAAAAATAAATCAACTTGTTTTTAAAAAACAATCAAAACATTTAAAAGAAGTTTTTAGTGTTTTTAAAATAACTATCTCAATCAAATTTATTTTAATTTAAATCAAAATAAATAAATAAAAAATCCTTGATGACCTCTATGTACTCTTAGTTACAGCTAAAGTTTTGAAGTAAAGTCTTAACGATGAATCAGTATGATATGTGCTCATATCAATGCCTAGATATGGAACTATATATTGGGCTAACAGATCTTTCAATTCTTGAAGGGATCGACTAAGTCCTTATCTTTTTGCTTTAGCTATAGATGCTCTTACTCTTACTGGACATTTATAGGATGATATACTTTGGTGTCTGCTTTTGGCTAATGATATCCTTCTTGTGGATAAGATGAGTGAGAGTTTAAGAAAAAAATTTGAATTATGGAGATCAACTTTAGAGTCTAAATGTTTTTGTTTGAGTAGATCTAAAACTGGATACATGAAATGTAATTTTAGTAATAGGTAGATTTTGTGGCGGGGTTGTAACAATGGGTGATCAAGTCATTAAAAGGTGTGAACGTTTTAGATATCTTGAGTCTATTGTTCAATGTGATGCTAATATAGATGGGGATGTTATTAGTTGAATTCAAGTTGGATGGTTGAAGTGGAGGAATGGATCGGGCCTTTTGTACGATAGAAAAGTTCTACTTAAACTTAAAGGGAAATTTTATAAGATGGTGGCGAGACTTCCAATGCTTTATGGTGCAGGAAGTTAGCCTGTAAAAAAGAAGCATTAAATCAAGTGTTGAGATGTGAATGCTTAGGTGGATGAGATGACGATAGAAAAGTTCTGCTTAAACTTAAAGAAAAATTGTATAAGATGGTGGTGAGACTTCCAATGCTTTATGGTGCAGGAAGTTAGCTTGTAAAAAAGAAGCATTAAATTAAGTGTTGAGATGTGAATGCTTAGGTGGATGAGATGTTTTACACGAAGAGTCTGCAAAATGAATATATTTGTGAGAGGGTTGGAGTAGCTCCAATGACGGACAAGATTTGAGAGAGACACCGTAGATGGTTTGGTTACATTAAATGCCGACCAGCTGATGACCCTATTAGGAGAGTAGATATTTTCGATTCGACTTATGCTAAGAAAGGTAGATGTGGACCTAAAAAAAACTTGGGCATAATTTATTAGAATTAAATAAAAATATGACACTCAATAGGGCATAATGGAGAAAAAGGATTAATGTAGCCGATCCCACAGTGGGATAAAATGCTTCTTGTTGTTGTTGTTGGATTTTTCAATTCATGAACCTATTTTTTGACATAAAACTTGAAATCTAACACAACAAGGATTCTTTTGCAGGCCTATTTCATTGACCTTGACGTGAAACCTCTTGATAAAATGGCCCACTACTATAAGTTGGATCAGAAGATAGTTAGATTTTACACTGAAAGTGGGATGCAGACGAATAACGATACATCATCATAGATCTTGCGGATAGCTGAGTTATATTCTAGATTGAAGAAGCTTGAATTGATATGAAACGTGCAGTTCAGCTCTTTATTTATTTATTTATATGTATATAAATATATTTTGTAGTTTTTTTGCATGCTTTTAACATGGTGTATGGTGAAAATTATGGAATGTCTATAGGTTTTAACTTGAAACTTGTTTATTTTTGCGTCGTCATTACTTCTAATCAAAGATGGATTTCTTATTTTTTAAAGAATTATCGGCCGCCCGGCCTGTAAAAAAAGAACTTACAACACACGATTCTTATATATTTGCATATCCCATCTCCACTTTTAAAATTACATAGCATTTTAGTGCTTTAAGTCTATGTATAAAAATGTGTATTTCACTTTTAAAAAGTGATAATAGGACTTGGAGTGTTATGATATGAAAGTTTAGATATGAGATATGTAAATCAAATAGAAAATTATAAAAGCCTACGATTGTTTTATAGTGAACATAACAACTCGAAAGTATTTCCAATACATTGTAATGATAGAACACTGCAAATCTTTTACATTCCATTTCATTTCTAGCAAATCAAACAACCCCTTAGTTTTCAATTTATTTGAAATTCGCTAAATTGAGGCAAATTCCAAATGCATAGTTTTATGTAAAGTTTTGCCGGTTGTTACTGCCTACTAATTCTCGCAATCACCCACTGCTAGTCAATTGCCTGTCACAGTCACCAGTTTTTGTCACCCATCACCACCATCCTAGTAATCAGTTTGTGCGCTGCCGCTCGTTGTTGGCTGTTTACTATCTGTAACCTGCTTGCGTACGACCTCTATTGTCCACCCTCTACTACCTTCGACCCAACTCCCCACCACCTGGCGCTTGCCTACCAATGCCGTCGGCCGCCAAAGGCACTTTTTACCACTAGCCATAGCTAGCCACTTGAAAATAAGCAACAAGTTGCCTAAACCCTATTTTAATATGAAAATCCGACCCTAAACCCTAAATAAGAAAATATGAAGTCTTATATTTATTTTAGATTAAACTAGCAACTCCAAAGTATTTTGAATAAAATTCGTATTTTTACATTATTGTTGACCTCACTATAAGCTCCTCGGCTCGACGATATCTAACATGCTTCCTCTTAGATTAAACTAACAACTCCAAAGTATTTTGAATAAAATACGTATTTTTACATTATTGTTGACCTCACTACAAGCTCCTCGGCTCGACGATATCTAACATGCTTCCTAAAATAAACATTGATAACCACATCATATAAATTGAGATTTAAAGGCCTTGATCATGCTCAAAGTCATCAAAACATAATCTAATTGCAAAATGGACCACCTCATCGAATTCAAAGCATCAAAATTATCTAAGAGGCGGCAGGCAACAATCAAAAATAGCAATTTAAGAAGAAAGGGACAGAGATCGAAGATAACATAACATAAATTGAGATCAAGATGACTCGACCAATGCCAAAACTGTTGATATGACTTCTCAAGTTCTATCCACTTACATATCCAACACCAAAACTTTAATCTTCCATACATGCGACCTTCACTATGTATGAAAATATATATTTTTAATTTTTAAAAATTAAAATGGTGGCATTTTTATATGATATAAAGTATTTGTGCAATATGAATATAAAAGTTAAATTTTTGGTATAACAAGTATAAATACATAAGAATTGGGTGGTATGTATATCAATGGCCCCAGATAATTACATGCCGAGCACAATAAATATTTTTTATTTACAAATCAAGCACTTAGGTGATTTTACGCGTGCCAAGATTAAATCATTGTGAATATGATAAAAATGAAAATATGAGTTGGGATTTTATCATGATGTTTGATATTCGAGTGAGAATTTGAAAATGAAAGAAAGAGGGTGCTTAATTATGTACATAACATTGTTTTGGGTGCTTCTATGTAATCCAATGGCTAGAAAAAAAAAAAAACACTCCAAATCAAATAAAGACCCTATCAAACAAAAAATAACTGTATACGAACATCGCATGCAAAGATGCATGTGTTGTCCGATCCTGACCGTAGATAACGGTGAGCTACGGTCATGATGTATTTTAATTTTTTTAAAAAAAAATTAAATGAGACCCACTGAAATACATACTAACCGTAGATCTACCGTGATCTACGGTTAAAATCGGACACCGCATATGCAATAATTGGAGACGAAACCATCTCCCCATTCGTACTTCTTCCCGAAACCTCACGATACAGTCGCAATTTGATGAGGCCTCGAGGGAATGGCAGTGCACAGGGACCTCGTAAACTCCCATATTTCTCCACTGCCGGCTCTTCCTCCTCCTCGGACCACCGTTCTATGCTTCAACTCTTATGGGCTGAAGCCCCCGAGCCCCCATCTGCTGCTTCTTCCGCAATCGAGACCTGCTCCTCCATGCTCTCGTACAAGCAGCAATTTCTCTCACCCGCTCCTCCCTCAAACCACTCGAGAGTTTTGCCTTCCCGCTCGCACAACTCAATCAAATCTGTCGTTTATAAAGAAGGGGATGTGATGGTTAAGGCGGTTACAAAATGCCATTGATGAGGAGAGATCGGAGGAGGATGTTCATGGTCCATATAAAGTTTCAGTTGAGTTTGATAGATTGAAGAGAATTTTGTTTGCTGTGTGGAAGAATCCAGAAAATTATTTTGTTCATTATCATTTATGTGTTGTGGATGATGCAGGAAACAACTCTCCTATAACATGTGCATGAAAATGAAATGACAAGATGGGTTGACGTTTGAGCCTAAAATGTGGGTTGTTTTTAGAACAATTTTGCCGTACAAGGTGTCATTGTGGATATATTTAAATTAAGAAGCCTGACTTGTAGTTATTTGGCGCACTTCAAATGGAGCTTGATGACATTTGGTCTGGGGAAATGGAAGTGCAGGATGAGATACACTACTTTAGATTATGGCACAAGCCACCCATACACCATTTTTTGGCATGATGAACATACCCGTTCTTGCTTAAATATACCTCTCAATCGGGAGAGGTATTCCTCTGGTTTTGGACTGATAGGACCCTTAACAAACTGAGCTTAAATGAAAGTGGTAAATCTGAAAATGATTAAAATAAGAAAATTGTAAATTTGAAGCAAAAAAATGAACGCATGATCGGACAACAGGGGACTCAGTAGCTCATTGATGAGCACGGACGAAACATATATCGAACTCATTAGTTATAAAATGAGCTTCAATTGTAGGTTCTATATTTGTCTATAATTTAACAAATATAAGAGTACTAATCAAATTAATAAAATTAATATATTTAAGATTACATCGTTACTGATTGCCTGCGTCTTCTATAATCGTTTTATCTTCTAATGCTTATAGTTTCATTAATTTTATTTTATGAAATCATAATTATTTATATGTACACGCAGTCCTCCACGGCCTCTCTGCAACCTAAGAGTTGGTGTTATAAGAAAGAAGGATTTAATAAGGAAATCTTGGTTATCAATGGTGCGCTTTTCCTAGGGAAAATATTTGCGTACGTAAAACGTTTGTAGCGTTGCGTACGTCGGAAGTTATTTAGAGGGTATAAGGATACATCCACGTTATAGTTTCTGTAACCTCACTGTAACTTACATGTACCTATCAGAATTATAGAAACGTGAAACTTATGTACGTCGGAAGCTATTTAGAGGGTATAGAGATACATTGTAACCTCACTGTAACTTATATGTACCTATCAGAATTATAGAAACGTGAAACTTATTTGCAAGTTAAAGATATGTTACAAATAGGTTACAGATAGATTACAAGAGGTTAATATAACCCCTCAGAATAACCTCCACGTAAGACATAGGCATATGTTTTCCGACTTTGATGTACGAAAATATGCTGCCATGGGTGGAGGAGCAGCACCCTGGGCAAGGCCTTTGACCAAAGGAGGGACGTGGACGCCTTCCCTCGGCGAGGCTTCACCTTGGACTGCCTCCCCAGACGAAAGCTGGATCAGATCCCCTACCAGAAGCAAAAATTCACCCTGAGCAACCTCCTCGTCCGGAGGCTGAATCAAAACGAATTCCGGCGGTGGAACTCACGCAGTAGTCACCATTTGCCCCTGCTCTTGGGACTGTAAGTTGAGCCAGGAATTGGCGGAGTGGTACAGAAGCTAAAAGAGCCTCCGAAATACGCCATCCTTTCTGATTCCTAACTTCCAAAAGTGGCAACCCGGATGATTCTCCGATCCCTTCCACCTGTGGCAGCTTCGCTGTCGGCTGTTTAATTGATTTTGACCCTTCGGGCCTGGTCTCTTCGGAAAGCCTTTAGTTTGAGCCGTTTTCCTCCCGTCTCCCGGCCTTCCCTCAGTTAGCTGATCTTCTTCGCCTGCTCTCCTCTTTGGAATCAAGCGAGATCTATCAGGTATTTTTTCATCTCGTCCCTACAAGGACGAGTCCTCAAAGCAGGGCGTCCAAAAGCTCTCATTAGAGCTTCTTCGCTCACTGACATCTTCGTTCACATATATAAATGGAAGGGCAAAAAATTTGGGAAATGGGGAGAAAGCGAGAAATTGCTAATTGAGCTCTATTTATTGAGAAAAGCGAGAGAAAAATTCAGCGAGTATAATTATTGATAATATTTATTACTCTCTATGTAAAGAATTATGTTATTTAATTTTCATATTTTTATGACAGTTGTTTGTTATGATAGTTGTGTGTATCAAAGAAGTGAGAGAATAGATAAACTAATTATCTACATCAGAAATATGACTGCACGAACCTTGAGTAGATCCAATATATGACACAAGGAAAGATGCAGATGTGTGAAGATTCATTATTATGCCGATCGACAGAATCTTTGGCTCACCGAACGAAAGTACTAAACTGAGAAACGCCACAAACCCAACTGACTTCTGGGATTACTAACTAAACCGAGAAACGCCACAAACCCAACTGACTTCTGGGATTAGAAAGATCAACAACAGTACAGAGGGGATTACTTTTATATAGGCTCATCGATCGAAGAAAGGTTGCTGTCAGATTACGGTAATATGCCATTTTCCTAATGGAACGATCATTCCCAAGGACAACAAGCCTTTACAATGAATTTCTTCGTATAAGGAGACTGTAAATTATTCTATCAACTGATGAACTGTTGGCCTATCAAATGATTTATAAATGATGGTAACATTTCTATTAAATGAGAGAAAATCATGTAATTTACTATATCCTACTTATGATTTATAAATAGAAGAGTTATTTTCATGAAAATGGACTATTGGATATACTCTCAGAAATTTAGTATTATTTGCATCTCATTCTTTTACTTTCTTTCCTCTCATTTGACCAACATTTTATTTTTTGGGTGTGATCCGTACCACCTGACATTTTGAGGCCCAATAATCATAAATATATTTTAAACTTTTATTATCTTACCTTACAATTTATAGTTGTAAGAATGATTTTTTAAGTGGCATTTACATATATACCACAATCTTCTGAATTTACATATGTAATATTTAAATTATCATATTTACATTTATAACACAAAAATTTAAGTACACATCAGAAGTGAAATACATAGTTTTGTGCATAGATTGAGGACACCAAAGTATTATAATGTAAGTTTTTTTTTTCTTTACATTGCTATGTATAAAACTAACACATATAATTTTCTTAAACCATTAGTCCGATGCATTTATGTGTGCCATAGTCAAAAAATCATTAAAAATTTGATAAAATTGAAAAATATTGGTTGAATTTTTTTTTTCTGAATTTTTTATATTTTAGAGAAAATTTGAAAAATCGACGCTAGATTTATAAATAGCAATGTTTTGATGCTTTGCATGTAATTTCCCCTTTTTTTTAAGTTAATGTTTATAACACCAAAATTAAAAATTCAAAGGCATAAACACCATAAAATTTCAATATAAAATGCTCTTAAGCAAATCTATTTTCTTATAAATTTTGAATTACAGATGTAAGTTAATGTTTATAATAGGGCTGTCAAAAAAGCTCGTTGTTCGCGAACTATAACACCAAAATTAAAAATTCACAGGCATAAACACCATAAAATTTCAATATAAATGCTCTTAAACAAATCTATTTTCTTATAAATTTTGAATTACAGATGATATGATTTCAATTTTTATTTTCTTGATCCATCCGTTACAATTTTCAAACTCAATATTATACCGTTAAATTTAGGGTCTGTATGACGCAGCTGTTGATTATTTATAATCTGCTGATAAACAAATTATTCTGATAATTTGATAATCTGCAGATTATCAGAATAAACTGACTTGTTGTTTGGGGGAGCTTTTTTAGAGTTACCGAAGTTTAAAGTTACCATATCACACGAATAAATCTATTTTATTTCAATAATTACAAATAAACTATGAAGAAAGAAAAAGAAAAAAAAAAAGCATGTTGTGCTTTTTGAAAAATTTGAAATTTACTGGAAAAAAAAAGGAATTTTGTTTTGCAAATTTTGACTTATGTGCCATTTATGGGCTTGAAGTGCATATTTTGACGTTTTAATGCAACTGCAGAATCAACAAAAAATATAGTTTTGCTCGGTTAACGAATGACAGATTAATAATACAATTTGCAAGTGAAAATAAGGCCAGGAAAACAATAAAAATATTGCCAATTCGTTACAGAGGTTCTATCTGCCTAATTCACATCTTATATGGCAACATTACAGTAATAATAAGCATAATTTACTTTCATTATTTAATACATCAAAAGAGATATTTGCAGGCATATACAAAACAGCAAAAGCTGATAAATTAAGATCATATTTCCGGAGCCATTATGCAAAAGCATATAGACCCGTAAACCTCTACAAGATTCATATGTACAAAAGTAATACATTACTTAATCATGGTATGAGCAAGAGTGTCCTTTGCAATTTTTTGTCCCCCTCTACAAGACCCATATTTTGTTCCTCTATGCGAATTTTTGTTTTTTTTTTCAGAAACAGAACTTCTTCTGGAGTTGCAAATATAAAATAATTCAGAAGGGTAAAACAGAAGAAACCACCATTAAGAAGGAGATAAAAAGGGTTGATTCTTACCCTATAATTTCTCTCTCGTTGCCGGTCGATGTATGCAAGCAGTTCCTCCTGCCTTATAAGAGCTTCATGCAAAGTCTGTTTAACAATTAGACATAATTGCATGAGTGTTTAAGTGGCAACCATAGAGATGATGAACATGAAGCTATTGCAACTTGAATACAAGCTCAAGATGGATGATTCAAAATACTGAAATATGTAATTGAAGATATGCTTCGTGCTGCCTGAGAAACCTCAAACTTGATATCGATTCCTTGCAAAATCGACGAGTATATATGGTGTGGTTTTAATGAGTAAATAGTAACCTAACTGTCAAAGATGACGAAGGCATTAAGAAAACTTAAATATTTGAACAAACTATATTTAATGTTTAGGGTTTAATTATAATTAAGTTTTTTCACTCGCTCTTAGCATTTTTAATAACATATATTGTTTAATATAGAATAGAACTAGAAGTACTGTTTTTAATAAATAACTAGCTATATGAATAACAATCCTGGTTATCACTTCGCCAGTAAATAACTATTTAGAAAAGAAGGATAAAGGCCAAAGTAGAAAGATTTGCTGTCTCTCTATCGAAATCCTAACAAGAACAGCTAAAACCATCGAAAATAGAAGCATATAAAATACCTTCTTGGTGGCAATAAGCTCAGCTTCTAATGCATCCACACGACGGACAGCAGCAGTAAGCAATTCTTCTTTCTCATAAGGCACCTCAGATGGTTTTGCCTGAAGTATCTCAACGTTTTCTTCAAGTTTCCCAAGTCTCCCCACAACAGAAGAAAACAGCTCGGTTTCTGTGAATGCAGAAGTTGGCGGACTACGATTTTCCCGCTTTTTAGCAGGACCTAATGTAGAAGGGAGACTGAAGTAGCTAGCCTCTAAAGTATAATGTGGAAATTTTGTGGTCAAATTGTTGATGACTGAACGAATTATACTAAAAGCCATCAAGTTGAAAGCCTCAAGCATTGCCGTGATTTGAGCTCTAATACCACGAAGCTTAGGGGTATCATCTGAGGGAGGAAAGCCGTCTGCTGTTGGAGTAAAATGACATGTTCAGCCAATAATCATCAATGTCTAAAATAAAATATGCAATGAGCAGCATGGTTGTTAATTAAATCCAAAAAATAGACAACGATATTGGGGAAAATAATTGAGAAAACTGAGAAAAAATCTTGGTCTCCCAAAACATTTTGAGAAAAACAAGTAATGACAAACACATTAAATTCAAGGTAAAAATTGTTCCCATACAACCCATTTCTGGTTATGTTGTAAAGCTATAAATAACCAAACAGACATCAATGATAGATCAAATTTAGATTCACAATCTTTCAGGGTTATTTAGTAAGGTGTTCTTTCAGCCACAAAGCAATTGTAAAAGTTGCATTATTTAACACAGGGCTATATATAGCAGTTTCACTGCCGACGCTGAATAATTAGTATAAGGTTGATGATGATGATGATGATGGTCGCAGCAACTTCACATTTAATTCAAGTCACAACAACAGAGTAATAAACTCCTTAAAACTAGAAAAAAATTAAGCAAATTGACATAACAGTTGATTTAATGCAGGTAATTTTTTTTTGTGCTTCACAAGGTTTAAAAAACCATTAGTTAATAACGTATGAAGCAAACAAAAAAAAAAAAAAAGAATTTGTATGCAAATTAAAAAAAAAAAATACATTGGTCTTAAGTACCTTCCACGATATCACATTCACTCCAACGGAATTTTAAAATGGACTCAAAAGATAATTTTGGATTTTGAAATGTTTATATCAGTTAACAGGTGTATTATGACATCTAGCATATGTTTGCTTACAATTGATTGAACATAAACAAAGAGAAACCTAGTAGTAATACCGTTGCAGCGAATACAGTGGAGATTATGGAGTATGTGTAGTAGTTTGATGTTGCTGAACATAAGAATGAACAACAAACTTCAATTCCATACATGTTTCTTGCTAAGGCTCTTGAGGAAAGAATTAAAAAATGAGTATTCATATAAAGAGGAAAATAAGAAGTTATTCCATTTATTTTTATGTGCAGTTTTTTAGGACAATGATAGGATGCAGTAGCTTGGTTGAATAAAAGGTTCATCTATGTAGATTAATTGAAGCTTCCAAACCTGTTGAGGAAGCTTCAGAAATTTTATTCTTCCATTGTGCATCCACGGTCTTGTCAACCATAGGTACGTAACCATCACAATCGGAAAAGACCGCCGAATGCATTGTTTTCCCAGCTGTTTTAGCCTATATAAATGCAAGGAGTTCAAGAAACTGCAGGTATTAGAATCTGAAAAAATAAATAAAAAAAAGAAAATCCCAACAACAGTGAAACTCCAAGTGTAAAATAGGGCTAGGATGTCAACTCCTATACGAACAAGATCACTTCTTTAATAGTTTCAGTAGTATGTCAGGTCTAACTCATTATTATATGCTAAACATAGCCTATACTTTCAAAGTGCATAAGAATAGATCCAACAGAAATTCCAGCCATTTGCCGTCATCAAAACCACCGGTAAAATTGTTTTCACAAAAATTACATGCTAAATCATTCCTAATATTTCAGAACTGTAAGTATGTTATGGTACAATGGGGAGAAGAAAACTAAATCACAGGAATCATAAAATTTCCATATATAAAAAGAAGCCTTGCCTCTTCATGGACAGACGTCAACTGAGAATTAGAAATGTAACCACCAGTAACTTTTGGAGAATTCATGTCTTCAACTTCAGACCCAGACTCAGCTGTAGACACATCACCACCCTTCATCTAGCCCAAAAATACAAGCAAATTTAAGAACTTTTTAAGACTTTACAAAGATGAAAATTTCATCTAAATATTCAAGATAAGAGCAATTATGCATTACCAAAGAGCAATGTGGATTTGAGTAAGCAATAATCTTCCCTTCATTGTTTGAGACGGTAACAATTTGCCTAACACAATGTACTTCTCCACTAAGGACCATCTACATAACTAAAAGAAATTAGATTCCAGACTATAATAATAACATAAAAAGTAAAGAGTTCTATAAGCAAACACAAACCTTCATCATGTAAGGGTCTTTCCATGGACCCTTATCAGAAAGATTCCAGACTATAATAATAACATAAAAAGCAAAGAGTTCTATAAGCAAACACAAACCTTCATTATGTAAGGGTCTTTCCATGGACCCTTATCAGATTTCATGCATCCACCTTGATCAGCACAGGTACAAGAACCACCAAGAAAGTCAGGTAATTCACTGTGAAATTAAGGAACAAAAAGTTAAGCAGATGCCAAAAACACTAAATAAAGCTATTTTCAATATTACCAAATAATAATGAAAATTGACTACCTAGAATCAATTACATCAAGAAGCCTATTCTGATACTTGGTTCCAAGAACCTGTAAATATATATATTTATGAGTCGTTTTTATCACACATTCCTTTTATATATCAAAGAAATATAAATTGAGATAAAAAGTATATGTCAAAGTACACGCACATGAATTTTTGAAGTTGTTTTCGGATCAAGGAAAGACTTCACTGTGTTCCACAGTAATTTAAAACCTGGACCAGCATTGATGATAAACATTTGATGTAAAGTCTGCAAAAAAATTTCAATCCATACAGTCCTACTCAAGATGATTGTCTGTTGAGGTTTGAGATAAATTTAGTTTAATTTAAAAAATAATGACAAATACTAAACACGATAACTAAAGTAGAAAAGATAAAGCTTTGAGATGTGAGGAAAAGACACTTACCTCTGGATAGTTGTCGTTATCAATTTTCTGCAACCGTGTAATTAACTCCCGAGCATTCTTAGAAAAATTTTTTAAGCCCTACAATCCAAATGTGCAGTCATGAAATATGCAGGCACGTATAGAGTTGTGGTATTTTATGGACAATGTATTCATCATCTGTTAAGACTGCAGTAAATGAGCTTTAAATATACCACGTCTTGAACATCAATTATGGCTGTGCTTGAGTCAATATGCCTTTTTGCAGCAATTGAGCATGCTGGAAATTTGACCTGGAAACATCTTTCAAACTCCTGAACATGATATTTTACATATCGATCCATAGTTGTCACTTGCAAAACTTTGTTGGGATCGAGTTTTCCTAATATTTCAATGTAAACAGGCCTTCCCTGCTTATCGACACCATGATAGCCCTGTGGATAGTACTTCAGGACTTGATCTATCTCAGTATACTCAAAATCCTAATAAACCATATACTGCAGTTAGGATTTGATCAGCTCATGTTAACAAGTTAGGTTCCAAAAATAAATTAATAAAAAAATAAAATAATTTAAAAATGAATAAACTGAAACTTTCATCAAGGAGCATAATAGTGCTTAATGTTAAGTTTTTCTAATGAAGTAATGGCAAACAGTCCATGAACTCAATAAAGACTGATAGTGGAAAGCAAAGAAACAAAAAAGGAAAGATACAAAAGAATGATCCCTCTATAAATGAATGTACCGACACCGTACTTGGCCTGGTAGATGGTGTGGGAAGATCACAAGAGGGGCTAGGTAAATTGTAAGATGAGAAATGAGGGTGAAAAGATGACGGCTGCTAAGAAATCGGTGCACTCAACGGCTGTACAACAGTCGACAAAACCCAAAAGTGTCTTATATTAGTCCAAAACAAATATTTAATTGCTCCCAAACAAAAAAACCTAATACTAGTGCTATTAGAAAAGAAAAGAGGCTAAAGGCCACAGCCGTAGGTGGCTGGAGCATGTGAACCCGTCAGCAATTAAACCAGAGTTTCCTATTCACTGGAGTCCTGACCGCAACAGCGTCCCTCGTCAGTACCTCCCAGAAAACATCAAGATAACGTGATAACAAGTTTAATGGGTGTAACCTTCATCCAATGTTAGAAGGAGACTTGTATGCAATCCTACCCCTACATTGCAGAGACTTTATTTGCAAGCTGAAAAAAATTTGAATGATCACAACAACCTGATGAAATAGCAATTCTACTAAAGCAAGGCAAAAAAATATATATATATATATATTGAACAGGCAGAAAAAGAAAATTAAAAATTCTCTAGAAGAATCTGAAATATTAGATATTGTCTTAGCCAATATCACAAAACTTATTGATTCTGGCAAAAGAAGCTGCGTATTATGATGATGAAACCTGAACTCACATCCATCAATGGAAAATAATATTGTTCAACTACTCTTAATAAAACTTGAGATAGATTCTCAATATTCCTTAAAATTAAACCTACTGAACAAGCATTGAATGATAGCCTTGTTCAATTAAAGCAGCAGCCGAGAAGCACTTTAATAACCAAGCAATTTTTAAATTACCTCCAAAATAGTATCAACATGGAATTCCTTCCTCCACTGAATCATGTCAGCCCACATGTGTTTTGCTTTCTCCATATCAAATTTCCTTGCCTTTAGAAATCTGTAAAAGGAAGCCAGAAATATTTACATAACCATAATCTCCGAAAAAAAATATTATTACTTTGCTATGATTATCAAGAAGTAATAAGCAAACAATTTCAAAATCATTTCAGAGGAAGGTTTTTGTATAATTCAAACAAGATAAACTGGCAGAGGTGTTTCCAAAGAGTAAACTAGAGGAAATAATTTAACATATGGTTCTCTCAAGAAACACCGAAATTAAAGCATGCATTACTTTGTTACTTCACAAAAGAAACATTAAATAGTAATGCAAAGGCACAACTGGAGTTTTAGCTGACAATTAAGCAAGTTCTCATTATATAAGAATATTTTATCTGTTTATGTCATTCTCAAGGATTATAGAGATTACCAGAGAAATGTTCAAAAGAATGATTAAGATATCTAAAATACCATGGAAAACATCTAACAACAAATTTAGGCGTTTAAATGCTACTTGTCTTAGTTACAAATCTGCATTGAAGACTCCACAGCTTCATTGACGCCCAATAAAGCAGGATATCTAGGGGAAGACAAGGATTTGACTTTTAAAGGAGGGATTTGAGAATCGCACTAAAGAGGTCTATTACCTTCACACTAATAGTTCATGGAATCATTCCCAACGTTGCCAAAAATCTAACCCTTTTTAAGGTTTGCCATTGGAAGATGTAAATGCAGATCATTTCATTAATTCATCGATTCACATTAAAAATTACAATGTTTTTATAGAACTTAAGACTCAAATGTCATATATTTAGATTGCATATAAAATTAATCGCCAACATAGAAAAAAAGGGTGAAAATTTGAACCGAGCCGAAAACTAAGGGTGTATTTGGTTGGGAGGAATTGAAGTGAATGCAAAAGGCATTTACTTTACAGTTTTATAATGAGTGTCTGGTTCTAATATAATTAATAGTGAATATGATTTGTACATTTGATTTATAGCCAAACTCTCAACATTAATGCATATACCTAAAATGAAATTTAGCAAGTTTAAAAAAGGTTTAAGAATTTCCATGAAGAATTTTTATTGATCTATCAATCAATTAAAGGTAAATCTGATAACTTCTCTCTGGCTTGAGCTCTCTACATGTTGTTTTAGCATGCTTTCACTTTATTTATTTATTCTTCTCTGGACAGTGCAGGTGTTATTCTCTGTTTTATGTTTGATGTAACGATCTATAGATTAGCTATTTTGGAACAGTTATTATGCCTTGTCCAATTATTTTGATTTTTAGACTGTAGTAGAAAGCAAACAATTAAGAATCAGTGGACAAAAAGCAAAAAGAGCACATAATAGCAACTGTGCTCTAATGCACCATACTAAAATGTTGTTTAGCAACAGTACTGAGACCTTAGACAAGTGGCTTTTAGACCGACTAAGTGAATTTTGACACAAGAAGAGAAGGAAGAGGAAGATTTCCAACTGAATTCATTACTAAAATTATAGTCATTAAACATGCAATTACACAAGCAAAAAAATCTAAACAAATCCAACACACTCCACAAAAAGAGAAAAACCAATTTAAAATAATAAATTAGATAACTTAAATTTTAATAATAATTTCCGCAGAAATATCCTAAATCCACTGAATTACATATTCAAACACAGCTATTGAAAATAAGTTTAAAATTCATCTTTATATTTTTGTAATAAATAAATTGATCTAATAATCAAGTTCCTGGAGCCTTGTTCTTTGTTATATGATGCCAAATTGATGATTTGAGCATGCCTATTGATGGATAATGAAATACTCTTCGAACTCGATAGTGTTATAAGAGAATCACTATTGTTGAAAGTTTTTATGGAGAAACCAAACATGGAAAAAGACAAAAATGGTTCCTAGACTATTTCCATAAGATCATTTTAATCCCATCTATCTATTATGTTCAATTTAGTCCATTGACTTCACAAGTATAATTCAAAATGGTCATTCTATTGAATCATTTTGAATCATATTTGAGTCAAGGGACTATTTTGGATTAGATTTGAAGAGTCAAGAGATTAAATGAGACGCATTAGATAGTCTGGCACTAAATGTAGTCCATGGACCATTTAAACAATTTTTTTCAAAATCAAGCTTATAAAACTTCAATGAATACAAATATCATAATCGCTTCATGACTTGGTGCTCAAATTATTGAGATGTTTCTTTTTATTTTCAAATTTGAATTGAATGATTAGATTGATTAATTGTTTCAAAATTTGATGCCAAATTACAGGCCCCCCTTGTTGAAGGATTTCCTTCTTTGATTTTCAGCCTCCAACTATTCCACTTGGCAGTGTCTATCAACCAATCTTTTAGGAAGATTTTAAGATATTTTATAAATTTCTTTTGAGGACTTCCTAGTTTATGTAACTTAGATAACATTTCATAGTTAGGAGCGTCCTACAAACATTCAAACCTGTAAATTAGGTTTACTACTTGGTTTGACTTAATTCTGCAATGATATCTTCTCTTCCAGGTTTGCTAAATATCGACCAAGCACTGATTTGACATTATTTTTTATCTGAATTGGACAAAGGGTGGCCCTTCAAGCTCATTTTTTAAAGGTGGCTTTCTGCTAGTAGCAACTTTTGCCTCGCTCATATTTTGTAAGTAAATTTTTTTATTATCTTTTGTTTAACATAGACAGACAAATATACACTATTTTGCCTGTGTACACGGCCTTGATCACTCCTTGATCGTCTCAAGTTCAGTGGAGTCAGTCTTGTTGATTGAGTTTTGGCGCATTGACAAATTTGGCAACAAGTCGGAGATAGGACATATTCCATGCTCCCAATTAGCTTCTACATGGCTGTTCCTTCTTCAAAGGGTCGACTAACATTGAAAAGAATTTATAGCCTACATTAATAATACTATCTGCTAACCCTAATATTATTAAATCTATCACCAACACACCATAATATTTCGTCAATAAAAAAAGCTTTCTTTTATTTTTGATCAAATCTTAATAAGGTTGCTAACCTACCATGAAAGTATGGTTTTCCGAAGAAAATTTAGCAAATCTCAATTAGAGCCGCCTCACATTATCTTATCTATGGAGTTATTACCGGTTGCAAACTTAGTAAGTTGGCGATCAATCTCCATTTCCAACTTTTTTAGTCCAGCCTAAAGGGTAAAGATTGGTATACTGCCTAATCTTAATTCATGTACCAAGTGTCAATGATGATGCATATTACATTTTGCTTGATCAATATCCTTATGATAAATAATCCTTCTCATGTGTCATTGTTGAAGGAAGCCTTTGCTGCTATAATCTCCAACATTGCCATCAAATATTGATAACTAAGTCAGCTGGAAATCATTTTAAACATTTAAGTAGATTAATACATGCAACAACAAAAGTTTTTATCGACATCAATCTTTATGCATGATAAGATATACTTTGTGAAATTTAATGAAAAGATTCTTTTATTTTTAACTTCGAGGAAAACTTCTATAAATGAGATTTTCCTTTAGAAGATTATCAACAATTATCTTGAAGTTAATCTTTGTTTTCCATGAATCTTCTTTAAGTTCTTTCATGAATCTACATGCTTTATTCAAAAGATATTTGAGACAGTTATAGTTATTTGTAAATGCGGTTCAAAAGCTATTGTGAAGAAATCAATTTTTAAAAAGCTAACATGAAATTATGAATATTTTTTACAAAAAAAAAAACAGACAGCAATTTTCTTACAACTACCACATTTTAACAAAATTTGCAGTAAAAGCAGCTTCTCACCACTAAAATTTCTAGAAAATAGGTAGCCAAATAGAGTTATGATGGAGGCTTGAAACACAATGAAGATAGAAATTTGCCCCAAACAAAGTCTTAATCTTCTATTTTTACTACAAAAAATTCTGTTTCAACATGTAAATATTTCCCTAAGTTTTATAAAATTTATTGCTTTGTACTATTGAATAGAAAACAATGATTTTTATATAATTTTAGCTTCAAGCTAGTCCTTCTATTCAACATTCATCAAAGTAAAATATTTATTTTGTGATTTAAATATCTTTCACATGCATCTGACAAGAAAAAGAATATAAACATATTCAAAACTTTATGTTAAAATGTAGATTGATGATGATTAAGAAGGATTCAATGTAGAAATGAGCAGAATTGGTAGAGTTGCCCTAAAAAAAACAATTCACTACATAGTTATATGATTTTTTAGACAACTCCTGAAAAGAAGCACCATATCTTTTAGAGTTTTGTTGATGGTGAAAACAATTTAAGAACTCATTCATCTATGATAATTAAAACACAATGAAAATAAGCTTTATATAAAATTGACGAGTCAAACAAATATGCTGAATGCTCGAATATATAGATTAGTCTCGCAACTCTAAACCAAACTCTATCGCTGCTCCTTTTGCATTTTGTCATGCTTGTGTGAGCTCTCTCATACTTCTTGCACTTGTTACTGTCAAGAGCTCATTGTTGTGCATGTTGGTGCACTCTTTTACAGTCTTGCACTCGAGCTACATGCTAGTGTTTCTTACGTGCTTGCAACATGACATTCATGCTTGAGAGCTCACCTATCCTGCACATAATTAAGTTTGTTTGCAAGCATTCATCCTCGTTCTCTTTGGAAGCATAAATTGTTCTTTGGAATCCATTACTTTTAGTCCATTGACTGCTCCACAGGCTCAATTGCATCGTAAACTCTCTCAAAGTTATTCCCTCTCGTAGGGCTTCCCACTCCATGAGATATTCCTTGTTTTGCTATCTTTAGTCATTTGCTAAGGCTATTAAGAAAGAAAGAGTCATCGGCATACCCCCAACTCCTCACATTTCCACATTCATTTCAAACAAGGGCCTAAATATACTCATCACAAGTAACCTTCATCATTTTAAAGCAAATCAGCTCATCATGTTTGATGAGAAGCTTAAGTTTGATTTGCACCTTTTCCTTGTAGGTAAAATTTCCTAGGGTTGTCCTAATGTGGAGGTTATTTGCATATTTACTCCTGATCTATGTTATAATATGGAGGAATTTTCTCTCGAAGGGAAAAGCATTTGGATGGGTTCCAATTATGTATGCTCAAAGTGAACACTTATTTTGATTATTTTGTGGAATATCATATCACCCATATTTGGATTATTTTTCACAACTACAAATTCTCTATTTTAACCAATCCATGTTTTTTTAACTCTCTTCATTTAGTTTTAGGCAAAAGGCGGAGGTTGCTACTGCTAGGCTTTCTAGGCTATTATAAGCTACAATTTCTATTGAATTGGATAATTCTTCTCCGCTTGAAAAAGAAAATTGGATTGGCTCTAAATTTAATGATTACTATAAGGTTAAATTTGAAAAGGCATTTCTCTCCCAAAATATTTTTCAACTTCTCAGAATGTCTCATAACACGCTAAAAAATAGAATAATCATGGCTACGAGATCCTTAATTTGATAAAAAGCATATATTATAATGCTATGTTGGCAGTTCTATCCACTTTTGATATGATTTGTATTCAAAACTTAAAAACTAGCTTTGAATTCTGCTTTGGTATTAGAACCATCTTGAGTTGCTAGCATGCCTACTCACATATTAAATGACCATGTACCTCTTGGGCTTCTTGATTATAATGTTTGTCTTGATGTTGGAGATATGGGTTATCGAAACTCTTTTTCTACTGTTGCTGATGTTAACATTTCTGGCAAAGATAAGCTTGTGGGCAAAAAAATTTAAATTCCATATACTTGAAAAAAAAGAAATACCAAAAAAGCATATTGTCATAAGCTTGAAATTAGATAGCTTTAATGGTGCTCCTGGGTTTCTCTCTCTTGTTTTTTGGCATTGTTGATATATTCTTTTATTAGTTATTTTATTTTTTTACAATTTTATTTAACAATGCTTTGCTAGTGTTTCATGTTGTACTCTTTTGATTAAATGATAATAAATCTTGTTTGCTTTAAAAATTAAAAAAGCTTATCATTACATATAAAAAAAATCAAGTAAGCTTTAACTTAAAAAAATAAACAAGGGAAACATTAATTTGACATGTTTCTATAATAACCACAAGAGCAACACCCAGGCCATCCACCATGATCGTGGTGTTCATAAAATGGCACTACACAACCATGAAGATGACATAATACATACCAATAATGCACATCATATATTCTTCTTCATCACTCACAAAATAGGTGCATAATCATAAATTCCCCTTCTTAATAGCCGTTTGAATCATCCTAATTAAACACTTCCCTTCTTTTCCATTTGCATTGAAGGAATTAAAAATACTTACCTTTTCACCAAAGAAACAAATGATTCATGAATTGGATAGCTTTCTACTCATACAAAATCACATGCTTGAGAGGGATAGCATTTCATGGGACAAAAAAATAACCATGGCTGGAAAATGAGGATTACCCATTACCTTAACATCATATAATAATCGTCGAGCTTTGTAGGTAAAAGCTCATCCATGATCAATGATTGACGAAAGGCATCAACTGCTTGTAGTTCTTCAATGTCCCTCACGTCTTCAATTGAACCAAGGACCTGGTTGTCGCTATTCTTCTTACTGCTGCTTTTTCTTCTCAATGAATGTCGAAACCTAGTTGATGCACTTAGTGCCCTTTTCTTCAAGGATCCCATCTTTGTCCTCCTATCATCTTCTGAGTTCTCCAAATTGGGCTTCCTCTCTTTTCTTTCATCAAGACTAGAAACTCCCTCAAAACCTGCAATGTATTTAAGAAATTAATTGAATGAAAAAAAATTCGTGAACATATCATTGACAATATCTTTATATTCTTTGTTTAGAAAAGGAGAGAACGGTTAATCAAAATGAATATACTAAAGTTATAGAATAAAAGCCAGTTACACCCTTGAAAAATCATGTAATTAATAATTCTATCACTAAATGAACTCACATAAATTCTATTGCAACCTAGGTGTACTTTCTATGATGCTTTAGTTATAGAACATTCATGTATTTAGTTATTCAACAAACAACTCACACATCCAATATCCATAACTTATTCCAATTAAGGGTACAAATTTGAAGCCATGATTTTTCTAAAGAAAGACAAAGTAAGCTTCTCAAGTAAACATGAAAGATTTAGGTGAAATTTATAGAAAAAAATAGAATCTTTATTACATGAGATCTCTTTATATCCTTCAAGAGACCAAGGTCAATAGAATTAAATAGATTCAACAATGCAGTTAATGTCCATAGAAAAAATTGTGTGACAGATCAAACTATTAACTATAGATATATTGTTTGTTTTGGCATAATGACTGCACAATTTTGTTCCCTTGGTGTAACTTTCTAGAGAATCACCTATCTCAAATGTGCTAGCAAACAAGCATACTTAACTTTATTGTGCTTTAAAAAATTTAACCATTACACTAAAATGCATCTCAATGTTTACGAGTTTAGCTTAATTCTACTTGAAATATTTCACAGTCTCTCATACATAAGTAACAAATGTCCTCCTTAGTATCCTAACAATAAAACCTAGAATCACATACCAAATAGGATTTTAGAGATTAAAGGGATAAGTCCAATCATATAGCACTTTGTCCTGATGATGGGTTCAAGAGGTGACACCCTTGATATAGTTTTTTGACTACATGAAACTAAGTTCTTATATTCTTGCTGGTGTATTACTTAGCTACCATTTGTAACAACCTGTACTCTCACCATTGAGATATTGTCATATTTAACCTAATGGTCTCACAATTTTGTGCTTGTGGTGTAACCTCATAAAGGTTGCCCATTCAGAAGTGCACTTGCACGAGCATGCATAACTTCGGAGTTCCAGGGAAATTTCAACCGTTGCTCTAAAAAAGTTCTCGATGTTAGAATTCAGCTTCCTTTAAGATGTTTTGAAAACAGAAACCTCATGAAATCGAAGCTCTGTATCCCCTTCTACATACCAGAAGTCATATACTTCTATTAAGATGAAGCAGGCTTTTATATATTCCTAAATGCCTTCTGCAATAACATTTACTAACACTAGAAACCATATAATTCATCTTTCACTTAAAAAAAGCAAGGTTTAACTCGCCATACTATCAAGTTATTCTAAGTCCAAGAAAAGCAAACTAATTTCCAGAAGTTTTTTTCTTGCAAATAGCCATACATTTTAAAAAAAAAAACGTCATAAATAATCAAAATAGACCTGTGAACTAATTTGACAAAGAAGTTAATTAATGCAAAAGAACAAAGCATTAAAATCATCTAGAACGCCAGCTCATACAAGCTGCCAAATGCTGAAAAGTAAATCATAATTAAAGTGCGTAGCAGTAAAATTCCAAACATGAGGTGCCAAAAAAATCAACACGCAATAGCCTCATAACCAGAAAACATTTATTCGGATTCCTCTCCAAATTCCAACTATAATCAGACCAAATAGAAATGATAAAAAAAAAGACAAAAATCATCAAAATAAGCCATAAAAATCACTTCGAAATAGAACATCAAATTTCCAATAACAGGTCAAATCAAATCTTCCCCATAATTACAGAGCAGACAAAATACAGAGTAAAATGCTCGTTTCCAACTCAAAGAAAGACCCAAAGCTTCTCCTAAACAAGAAAAAGGTATATGAAGAGAAGAAGTAACCGACATGGCCTTGCGAAGCGATCAAACGACCCAGACATCTTCCTTCAATGAAACGGCTGACGGTCAAACTGAGCTGTGAATTGAAAAGTAAAATAATCCCAAGAAGAAGAAACTCCGCCCCGTAAAACACAATCTAGGGCAAGAAAAGCAACAATAAAAACCCTAGAAACTGCCTTCTCTGACTAAAAAAAACGTTATGTGAGAGCTGAGGAAAGAAAGAGAATCGAGAGGGAAGAGCTGGATATAACAATTAACTGCCGCGCGGGCCTGAAACCAATTTAGCGAAGACTACTACTGTGGAGACGAGACGTGGCCTTAATAGGATTGCCATTTGCCACCATACATTTTGTATATTTACATAAAATAATAGATAAGGGATAAAATAAATAAAATGTCTTAATCATGAAAAAAATTTATTTTTAAGTGATGTTATTGCATTGATTTATAAGTTGAATTTTGGGTTGAGGTCATATAAATATTATGTACGTATATTAGATCCAAATCTGACCTTTTGGTCTTGCTGAAGAGATAGAGCCGGATTCTGATGGAGAAGAAAGAGAGCGAGGGTTGGTCTGTCGGGAGGCAAATTGGGGTTGTCTCCGGGCTCGTCGGCCCATCTATTTCACACGAACTTGAGTTACAATTGAGGTAGAATGGGAGCAAGCTTGTTACACGAGGGCAAAGAGAGAGAAAGCCTCTAAGGACCTCTTACATGCCAAAGGGGACCTCTATTTATAGAGAAAATAAGAGGAGGAAAGGAAAGTACAATACGTCTTTGTTATAAAGGAGGTCGAGAGGGGGTAATTTGGAATTTCTCCTGCTCGAACCGGTCCTTCTATGTTCTTTCTTTTTGCTGGATTCGTCTGAGTCGAGTGGCCCGCCTAGTGGACAAATGGCGAATAAAATATCACAGTTTAAGTCTTAGATATGTAAAGATGGGGGTATGCTTATAAATACTTATCTTTTAGCTGTATATATAACAATTGAGTGGTATCCGGTTCAATTGGGCCGACCAGAGAAGCGAGGCGAACGGTCGGCCGGGCGGGATAGGTAGCCGGCTGGCAAGGTGCTATTTTTGTAATCTTACTGTTTTAGGAGTTCGCCAGATGGCCAGAGGAGGAGGTTGCCGGCAAGCAGACGAGCTGGTCGACCAAAGTTTGGCCAGCGAGATTTATGTGGAGAAAACATTTTTGGGTGCTATGTGTGTAAATTCCTCTTTTTTATTTTATTTTGTTTTTTATGAGGTCTTCGGTTATAATAGCTGATCGGAACCACAAGGCGGGTGACCAGTGGATGGCTAGTTGAAGGGGAAGGTGGTTGGTGGTATGTCTTCAACGGCGATCCTTCCGGCTCGACAAGGTCATATTTTTGGGCTATTCATGGAACCCTGTTAGGTATGGCTTATATACCAGAAAATGGACAGATGCTGGAGCGTAACGGAGCCAGCCAACGGAGCTTGCGAGCATAGTGGAGCAAAAGTATTTGTTCAATCAGCGGAGTTTTGTTAAGTGAGTTGGGGTGCGGGGGCAATGCCCCCCATGGTACGGTATAGTTATAATTTTGTAATTATATACACCAGGATTATATTGTAATTACATATTATACTCTAGGGTTATATATATATATATATGTTGTATTGTAACCCTAAAGAGGATTTGTATTTTTTTTCGTGAAATCAAAAGGAGATCGCCGCTCTGCTTCCGATGATGTAGGCAAATTATAGAATCTTGTTAAATCTCTATATTTTCTTCTTTATTTTGACTATTCTTACGTTTTCTTTGCCCTAAATTCTCAACAAGGCTTGAGTTTTTCAATCCTTGAAGGCGAAGCTACTATAAAAATGGAAAACCCATTAGTCTTGAAAGAATCATTTCACAAGTCTTTAAAAAAAAATTTAACAATCTTCTTGTTGTCTTTTTTAGTAAATAACTTTTGAAAAAATAATCCTCAGCTAATGTTCAGTTCTTTGGAGAATATAATCAAGCTTGTTTTTCAATTTTTTTTTTTTTTTTTAAAAACTATGTCAGTAAAAGTTCAAGTGGATGATCCTGTCGTCATTGTCGATACCGATATGACGTTCTTGACATCGTTGTCGGTATTTTTAATGGCTTCTACCGATCAGACATTCTTGGCGACGTTGTTAGTTGGTTTTCATGACTTGGACCGATCAGACATTTTTGACATCGTTGTTCATATGTTCATCAAAAATTTCAAAATCCTAGCTCTGGAATGCTACAAAGGTAGATCTGATCATATGCTCATCTATCATCAATTAAGTCAACAATATATCTAGTTTGAATTCTTCTTGTGCTTAAATATTGTCTACTCTTCATGACCCTTAAAAAGTCTGCATCCTTTGATTCAACAACCTTTCATTCGGGGCAATCGCCTCATTCGCCAAGTAAGCATATGCTCATTGCACAATTTGCTAGTGCCAAAAAGTCACAGAAGATTTTGCAAGCTTTATTATATATTCAAGAAGAGTTCGGAGAATCAATAGAGTTTTATGACTCTCTTCTATAAGGAGATGCTCAAGGTAAGAGATCTAAATTTAGTAGTCGCCCATGCCGCATTAGCATGGGGCCTAAGAGAAGACACATTGTGTTATTCTAATGGGTTGCAATACACGGATGCAAGCCAAACTATCAAAGCTACCCAATAACCATATTCTCACATAAGAGCACAATTCATTGCCTAGCACCTAAGAAGCAGAGCATCGGGAGTGAGACATATACTAAGGATAAACTTTTGATGCTTCAACCAAGAAATAAAGAAACTTCGTGAAATACCAAATTTGTTTGGCACTATAAACTTCTTTGCATAATATTGCTAATAATATTTCAATTTTTATTAGTTCTTTAACCACTTGATTGGTTAGAAGTAATCTATACCTAGTATTTTATGGCCCTTTACAAATTTGCTTCTTTAAATCTATATTTTGGTTAAAGAAGGCTTTGTAAATGAGGTGAGATAGAAGCATAGAAGCCTACAAGTATGTTTTCAAATACAAGAGTTCTTTTAAATTTAAATGATCTAATCAATGAAGATTATGAGAGGAAAATGTTTATTACTTATACTTTATTGTTTGTCACTTTAAATTTGTTTATAAAAATTAGAATTAAATTTAATTTTATATATTATTTATTTACCTAATTTTTAAATTTTAATTGGTTTTGTATTTGATTCCAGATCTCCCTCACCTGACAATTCTGATTTATGATACTTTGAAATAATTTTTTAAATATTGGATTACAAGTTACTTATTTTCTCATTTTTAAATTATTATGATTTCCTTAATATCATGCTCTCAATACAATAATGAAAAAAATAAATTTATATAATTTAAATTAATATATTAATCAATATTAAAATTAACCCTTGAAGAGTTTTCTTAAAATTAAAATTACAACATTTTAAGAATGTTTTTAATGAACAATCACTCCCTTTATGTTTATTTAAAATATATGTTACGTATTTAGCTTCTTAAGACTTTTAAAAAGGTGAGACTAGAAAATTCACAAATCATGATATTGTATAGTAAATTGACCTATCATCTCTTTCAAAAGGCATCTCCTAATATTATAAGGACTATAAACACAATACTCGTTCTAAATTTATTAGACAACACATCTATGTAGGAATCTATATCGTTTTAAGATTTTAGATTATATGGTTCCTTTCAACGATACAATTTATGATTTTTTTATTAAAAATCCATAGGAGGGATTGATAGATTATTTTCATGACAAAATATAGTTAAAACTTGATTATTTAGAATGATAAATCTATGAATATTAACTAGATCAAACCTATATGTTCTTGAATTTCTTATTATTAGTTTATAGCCCATTTCAACTCATTCACTCTACTTAAATTTTTATTAGGGATACCTTTTTTTACATGTCCAAACTAAATCAAAACATAAGTATTGATTATTATTGAGAGTGCAATTAACCGTAGAAATTAGTTTCTTTTATAAGAACTTTAAACAAAATTCTCTTTTAATTTTAACAATTTCAAATTAATAAAATTACAATATGAAAAAATTCATCAGTATTTCACATGAATTTTACTAAGACCAATAATTTTTAGTAAGTATTTTTTTTATCACTTTTAGTGAAATATCTTACATAAAAAATCTATTTTGTTACACATTTTTTTTTTCTGGTACTATCATGATTATTAGATAATGAAAAAAAATAGTTAAAATGGAGATGCAAGCATTTCATGAGGGTATTTGCAAAAGATTTGGTGGAACTCAAGACATAGTTATCATACTAAAGAGGAAGTATAATGGAATTTGTTGAATATATAATATAGTTAAGCTTTTATATAAAAGAAACCCTACAAAAAAAAAAAAGTCATTTATTTTCTTAGCTCTTTTCTCTTCAATTAGTGGAGATTTGACAATTAATTATTCATCATAATTAATGCTTGGTTGTTAGCTTAAATACACATCATTAGATGAAAGATTGCATTAGTGGTGACTCACTGATATAGATTAGACTAATGTAAAATTAAGAAAAAAGGGGATTATTATTATTATTATTGTTAAATAGGCTTATGTTAATTTCAATTTGCATTTATTATAATATGAAATTTGAAATGTCATGTACACTAAGGAGAACTTAAAAGATAATTTGTATAGAGGATTGCACTATGATGAAAGATAAAAAATAATTCATTTGATGAACTTAAAAGATAATTACAAATGTGACCAAAAACGTGTTTATGATGACAAATAAGATTTAATATGATTTAGCGGAATATTTTGAGTGCAATACTTGACGTACACTCTAAACTATGGATGTTTATTTGTATTTCTAAATTTATCATGGTAGGGACTAACAATTATCTAATGAGAAGATATAATATGTAAATTAAAATCTTTAGTAATTTAAGGAAAAGTATTTGAAATTTATCACATTGTAAGTGTATTTTTCTTGATTATTATTTCTTAAAGAAGTCGCTTCATGAGCTAACAAGCTCATCAAGCTCAATTTAGGAATCGCTTATTGAGCCAATTACAACCTTATGAGTCCGCATTGATCGACCCACCTAAAGCTAAACAAAGGTTTGCTAATCTCTTTCGAGCTCACTTGAGCGAAAATTTAACTAAAAACAAGTTAAAACAACTTCCAACTCTGTCTCCTCAAAATGCATTTATGCTAGCTCTTTAACATTAAAAGAACACCCAAAACATTGCTATTTACAAATTAGGCAACCTCTTTCATACATTTTTCAAATTCTCACTCAAATATCAAAGGTCATGATAAAACACCAACTCATATTTTTTCATTTTATCAAATTCACAATGGCTTGATCGTGACACGCGCAAATACAATTTCATAGTTCAAAAATATTAAGAGGGTGATTGATTTGTAAATAACAATATTTATGGCGTCCTCTGTATAATTATCTCAAATATATATATA
>NW_018164536.1:1112095-1124095 GCF_001263595.1 Phalaenopsis equestris
ACAAGAGCAGCCAGTGGACGGCGAAAATCTACCAGGTCACTAGCTTGCCACCTGGGTGAGATGGAAACTCATTTGCTTGGTCGGTTGGGATCTCTCGAGGAGGAGAGATACATGGGCTTCTTGCTCGTATAAAAAAAGTGGATAGAATGAGAGAGGAGAAGACCACTTTTTAGGTGGAAATGACATTTCTTCGCGAAGAGTTGTTGCTCGTTCGAGAGAATGACTTGATATCCCACGCTCAAGCCGTTAGAGGAGAATTTAACTATAAACTACTGCTTCAACAGAGGTTTGTTTTGACCAAAGTAATGGATGAACTCCTTGTAAAATATTTTTTCTCGTCTTAGCTCTAAAGCATTTTCTATAACTTGTCATGATTATTTTTGGAATAAAATTTATCTTCTTTTCTCAATTCTTGTGTTGACATGATCTTCCTTCGAGTGAGCTCTCAATTTTGCATTTACCCTCAAGCAATATTTCAACTTCCCTATAAATATAAATAAGGGTAAAGGGTTTTGACCGGCGCTACAATTTTACTGTTTTCTTCTCTCGCTTCCTCTTGTTTCTTCAACTCTGTAATCTTTGTGCTCCAGTTCGGATTGCTCCAAAGTCTTCTCCCAAGGTCTTCTGGTCAACCATTACGATCGACCGATCCACATTGACTCAGGGGCAGGTGAATATTTTGCAAAAGACTTGTGTCTTCGATTGTTCCATCAAACTTTGAGTTGCCGGTGAGAACTACTGAACCATCACTCTGTTTGGCTCTGATCTTTTCTTCTATAAAGATAAGTTTCACTTTGGTTATAGGCTGCCACTCTACCGAGAGCTGCGGGCAATATTCAACTACTATGGAGTCATCATGGCCCAAATCCTGTAGAACTCCATTGTCGTTATCCTGACCTTCATAGTTTGGGGTGGACAGAGCTCTTCGCCTACCTATTCTCATTTCGAGTTTGTTAGGATGGATTCACCCAGTTTTCATTCCATGGCAGCTTCTAGCTGCCCTAGAATAATGCGAAGGACTGTAAATTATGGTTTTGCATCGATTCTTCCCTAAAGGGCTGGGCCATCCCAATCATTTGATCTGACGGTCCTCCTGCCAAGTTCTAGAAGGCGTTGGCTCAAATCTTGGAGGAAGCAGCGGAGGTTAAAGGGTGGTTGTTTTCAATCCATCAGTTCCTTGAGCTAACGGTAGTTAAAATGGTACTGCAACTGAAGACTTATTACTAAATGACTTGGTGGACTCTGATGCCTGGGAAGCCGAGCGAGAGGCAATGAAAACTTCCTGAGCTGAAAAGAAGATAGTCTGAAAGGTTGGGATAGCCGCATCTGCTTTCTTTGAAGTGCTATGGTGCTCGACCATGAGATGACCAAGGTAGTCCTCGTTGGAGAAAACACTGAAGGTGCATAAATGATTTATTCTACTTTAGCTTCATCTATTATTTTCGAAGAATCACCACCGAAAAGAAATAAAAGCTACAACAGTGCCTACAAATTAGGGTCTTTTTGGGGCGGCTGCAGTAGCTGATCCAGATAAACTGATTGACTTTTTAGTTTGTGATCTTGGAAAATAGCTTGTAAAACAACTGTTTCTGGATAAATGACAATTCTGCGCCTGTGGAGTTATGTTGTTTATAACAGAACTGTCATAATAATATATTTAGCACTTGCAAAACAAAAATTCACTTTATAACAATACAAAAATAAGATATATACCTCATTTAACAGTGAATATTAAGATTGCTAAAAAAATAAAAAAAAGTTATTAAAATTACATTTAAAAATATGATAATATTAATTTTAAAATGCAGACGGTGTATGTCCCGAGCTACGTCATCCTCTAGGGATATCATCTAACCTCGATCACTATCGATAGTTAAATTTTTTGAATTGTTTGCCCATCAGAAGAAGTCACACTTCTCTGTGATGCTCTACGAGCACCTGTCGAACAGTCTCTCGTAGCTATGTGCCCGACATGACGTGAGTAGGAAAGTCTGTAGTTCGTAGTGGCAGAGCATTCGTCGGGAGGTCCCTGAAATCCTGGAGCTCATCTTCACTGAAAGATTCAAGTGAGAACTGAGATGAAATTTAGAAAAAAAATATACAAGGAAATGGAAATAATCAAAAATTGTTTTGAATAAGCAAGCATAAATTGATAAAAAAATAATTAATTACAGCATTGTGCAGGCGTGGTGTCTCAGGGAACTCACTACACCAACCAACGAATCTGCCAATACAAGAAGAAAGTAGATCTTATAAAAAAACGGGCTTTTGGTTACTTTTAGCTCACGTAAAACTAAACACTTTTGTGTAACATCTGCATATCACCAAAAAAGGTCATTCATAAGGTCCTCATAAATTGCTGCACTGAAAAGAAAAGAGAAGAACTAGGTTACCTTCATTAGGATTTCACATGCGACACTAACCAACAACGATCAACAAACCATCCAGAAGAACTCATAAGGTCAAATGTTTCATCATGAATCTCTCAAACTCATTAAAAAAACAAATGAAATGCAAATGAAAAAAAATAATGACAAGCACCGTGAAAATTACAAAATAAAAAATATCAATAATACAAGTGACATACAATAAACATAGACTTTATAAAATAAACAAGAGTCATCCAATCAACATCCAACAATAGCGTCTGTGATATGCTCTCTCAATTCAACCATTTCCGCAACACCTTTGCCATCCTGGGTTTAACCTTCCTGTGATTTCGCTTTTGACTGTGGTATAAATTGTCCTTCGTGATATTCAAAAGCTTCAAGTGAGATTTGTTAGTGGTCATCATCAGCCATTTTGGAGTCTACATCAGCTCGAGAATGATGCTGTCGAATGTAGTTGTGGAGCGTCATTATAGTCACAATAATATGCACTTGTTTCAGAAGTAGATACGTCGGCATATCACGCAGTATGACTCATTTCTTTTTCAACACTCCAAACATTCTTTCAATTAGGCCACGTAAGGAGGAATGACTTTTATTAAGCATTTCCTTCCTGCCCCGAGCAACATTGCTGGATTTTTTATTAAACATTTCATTCCAGTTATCGCAAAAGTAAAACACGTGTTGAAGTCACATATGACAATCACATTTTGTGTGGTGATCCACACCATCCAATTTATGAGACATTTTTTCTTTTTCTCCACCCTAAGACGCTTTAACCGACACGTGAACTCCAACTCCTTTCTGTTTAGGCTGGGGCCTTCACAGGACCCATTACCTGCTCGGTCTGCAATTTCTCTGGTATGCTTGCAAACACATGCTATGCAAACACTGTCTGCAATGCACAGACAAGTTTATTGCTTAAAACAACTTAGTTGGATAAATTATGGAAAAAAGAAGTAATCATTGGATAGGTTATTATCTCTAATTTCTCAGTCCACCAGTCCTCCAAAACATTTTATATTCGCTTCATTGGATCCCAACTTAAGCCCGTGGATCCCTATTTTATTTCCTTTTATAATTTTCAATCCTTATTCAACTAATTCCACTTGTTCTTAAATTTCAACCTATCGTAGTCCCTTCCTGTCATTTTTTTGAACTTCTTCATAATATTATGTCTCACTTGTTACAATATGTGGTAGGTCTATTTTCTAGCTCAACATCCTTAAGAAAATGGTCACAAAATATGATTGTGACTTCCCTATCCCATATGACTGATGATCCGACTTCTTTGCTCTTAACCGTTGCATTATTACCAAAGAAAAAACAAAACATTACTATTTCAGATCAACCAGAGAAGAGACGATAGCCATCAACCAACCCCCAACACTTTATTCCCACAACCACAATGAACCACAATGAACCACAAATCCTTCCTATATTTCATTTGAAGCTATTACATATAGGTCAACACCACCAGCACACTAACAAGCCACCACCACCATCACTCCCATAGATACATACCAGCACCACCACAACAACACTACCACAAACCCTCACAATCACACACACACCCACAAAACCGCCACAGCCACCACCCAACACACCTTCCACCACACTAACAAGCCACCACCACCATACTAACAAGCCACCACGAGCATCACTCCCAAACATACATACCAACACTACTACAATAACACTACCACAAAACCCTATAGTCACACACACACCCATAACCCCAACAACTGCCACCCAACACACCACCACCACACCAACATGCCACCACCAACACAATAACAAGCCACCACCACCATCATTCCCATACATACATACCAACACAACCACAACAACATTACCACAAACCCCCACAGTCACACACACACCCATGAAACCCCCACAACCACCACCCAACACACCTCCACTACTACACCAACAAGCCACCATCACCACACTAACAAACCACCATCACCATCACACCCATACATACACACCAACACCACCACAACAAGGCTACCACAAACCCTCACAGTCACACACACACCCACAAAACCCCCACAACCACCACCCAACACACCTCCACCACCATACCAACAAACCATCACCACCACACTAACAAGCCACCACTACCATCACACCCATGCATACACCAACACCACCACAACAACACTACGACAAACCCCCACAACCACACATACATACCACACCACCACAATAACACTACCACAAACCCCCATAGTCACATAGCACCCACAAAACCCGCACAACCACCACCCAACACGCCTCCACCACCACACAAGCAAGTCACCACAACCACATTAACAAGCCATCACCACCATCACTCCCATGCATACATACCAACACCACCACAACAACACTACCACAAATACCCATAACTTCAACACAAAAACCACCTAACACACCTCCACCACACACCAGCAAGCCACCATCACCCCACTAACAAGCCACCGCCAAATGCGATAGGGCAACCCTCCAAGACCAACATACTATAGAACTACAAATGCAATAGGGCAACCTAATAAGGTAACCCGCCAAGAGTAACCTTTCATAGGGAAACCGACAAAGATCAAAGACCAACATACCATAGAACAACAAATACAACAGGGCAACCCACAACAGAAAATTGAGCATCAAATGCAACAGGGAAACCCGATAAGGCAACCCACTAAGATCAACCTTCCATTGGGCAACCCACAAAGATCAAAGATCAACAGACTATAGAACAACTAATGTAACAAGGAAACCCACAACAGAAAATGGAGCATCAAATGCAACAGTGCAACCCACAAAGACCAACAAACCCTGAAAAAAAAAAGAGCAACCCAACCTCCAAATGTTGCAGCGAAAAGGAAATTCCAAGTTTGACCCATTTGAACTAGAAACTAGATGGAGCAAACAACCATAAACCAAAAAGATAAAGCCATTGAACCAACACATATAAGGGAAATTCCATTCCATTCCTTTTAGGGGCCACAAACCACAATAAGCAATAAGCAAGCCAAAGACCACAAACCACAATAAGCAATGTTTAACAAGACAATAATAGAATGAACTCCGCTTTGAAATTCGTTTGGATAATTACATACATAGCACCCGAAATATTGTTATTTACAAAATTTTTCTCCCATGTGATATGTTTGAACTATCGAATCAATGTATTTGCGTGTGCTATGATCAAACCATTGAGGAGTTGATAAAAATAAAAAAAATATGGGTTCCAGTTCTATAATGAATTTTGATATTTGAGCCAGAATTTGAAAAATGAATGAAAAAGGATGTTTGATTGTAAATACAAATCTTTTTGGGTGCTTTATGTAAACAGCCCTTTCTACTTATATATGAGAGGATTGAGACTTTGACTCTATAGAGAAGAAGCATAAATTTAGCCTCAACAATCTGCATCAAAGGTGAGAAAGGACTCGTTCAGATCATCGATAAAGCATTAGTTTCTAGCATATTTCTGGATGAAAACTCATCAAAAATTTTAAACTTATGTTTTGCATATTTTATAAATGAAAATTTTGTCATAAATCCTTGAGGAAATTTGCAAAAAAAGTTTGCCTTTTTTGCGATATTTGTCATATATTTTTTCTTATATCTATGAATGCAACTACCTCCCAACATTTGCACTATTCCAAGGCATTTTGCTCGGTAAAAATATTGCGTCCGGAGTCCGAACACAAGCTACGTCCGAATAATGGACGCGAATCACCTGGAACAGTTTCTTTTTTTCTCCTCTGCTCGGTCCAGTGTATCGCGTTGGTTGTCCAAGCATAGCTTTGCCTCCGGATTCCGGACCACCTGCACCAACTAATTTTCTAGCAGCTATTTATTTTGTTATCTTAGGAAAAACTCTTTGTGGGAGTTCTTTGATAGTTATAATTTCTATACAAATGTTATTGTTCTAAGGTTTTTCGGACAGAAAGATCCACATGCATTCCACTCAATTCCTATGTATTTACATATCCAACACCTAAGTTCATATTCATTCATGCATGCCATCTTACCTAGACATTAAAAGGTGTATTTCACTTGTTAAAAGTTAAAATGATGATATTTTTTTATGTGATAGGAAAGTTTTGGGTGGTATAAATGTAAAAAGTAAAATTTAGGTGTTAGATATGTAAATATATAGGAATTGGGTGGTATGCATGTAAATGCCCCTTATAAATAACAAAACTTTGGAAAATAAGTTTGGAAATGTTCCCCAACTATAATCCTTTCAAATACTCTGATTCTCTTGATTTATGTTTATTCTGTAATAATCTTCTCTTAATTGCTATCTAGTACATACATAGCACCATAAATATTGCTATTTATAAATCTTGCATCATTTTTCATCGATTTATCATATTCTCACTCAGATATCAAATTTCATGATAAAATCCTAGCCCTTTTTTTTTATTTTTAGTATTCGTTAGTTGAAAAAATAGCAGATGAATGCTAGATTTCATAAATAGAAATGTTTCAGGTGCTATGTATGTAATTATTCGTATTATATTTTTTTCTTATAATGATTCTTATCACCATTCTAATTGGAAAAAAAATTATGTCCGGACTCCGGACGTAGCTCTTCATGTAAACTCTAATAATATGCCGCTACGTGTGCTGCACACGAAGGTTATTAAAATGGAACCGTGAAGGTTATTTCATGGCTATTGGACTGACATATGGTGTTGAATTGTGTGTCTCGATAAGAGGAATCTAACGAGCCTAATATCTCTTGAGTACGTGGTCATCAAGACACCCAAATCATTAAATAATCACTTATGATCAAGAAAGATTAACATAGGCCGTCCAATCAGACAGTTAAGAAAGTTATGAGCCAAAATACAAAAATTGATCTCCACAAAATGCTATAAAAAGTCCCTCTCTTTACTTGAGGGGGAAGAATGCGAGATAAGAAGTGAATCAGATGTGAAATTCTAAAGCCTGCTCTAGGTAGAAGAACTGATGAGTAATTGCAAGTCTCTGTAGCCGCTAACCACTATCAACCATTGATTTTTGTATAGCCGAATACTGCTCACCATCATCACATGTTGTTGCTGACCACCAACCATCAACAACCACTGCTTACAATCATTGGAGCCACGCAACAACTATTGCTGATTAATTTCCAAATTGTATATTTCATGTTATATGAAGACATTTATTTTTGAGTGTAAAATTTTAACCCCGTTCTCCTTGTTGTGAGAGAATGACCAACTCCTATACTTGCAAACATACATTGGATTACTTTGACCCTTTCCATAGAATGTTGGTGTCTTATCTTGCTAATTTTTTTAATATGTGTGTATGCTGGATCTTCGTGCAACGAAATGATATTTAAATTATTACTCTACCACCATGAATCTTCCAGCACACAAAAATCCTAAGAATCAAAACAAATAGTGCAATAATGATGTAAATTAAACTAGATGAGTGCCAATTTTAAATTATGATAAAGAGGAGGGATGCATGTGATTGAGGTGATCAGGCGAGAGTTTTGGTTTTTCTTCCTAAGTTATGAAAGTGACTTGAAAGGGATTTGAGAATATAGTGATTATAAGGCATTTTTTATATCTAATCATGTACATCCTAATGCTCTTATATTTATGGTTATGCAATACTACATGTTATGATTATTTGATGCTAGAATTTATGTCTTGAAAGTTGAAACTTTTATTCTTTTTGGTGCTGTCTTAAAAAAATGGGGACAGTTCCATAAATATTCTAATTTAGAAATTTAGCATAAGGAAGATCGCCCCCGCCGAAAAAAAATAGAGAGATTTGTGGCCTTCTTCCATAAGGAATTTGCCATTAGAGCTATCTCATTGTATCTGAGAGATTACATCATTCTTTGGATCAAAGTCTTTTGCTAAAGCAATGAAATAAAATTTTAGCAGGTTAACAGAAATAGTGATTTAAATATTTGAAAAAAATAAGCTAAAAAATCTTTATATATTGAGATGGTTATTTAAAATTACAATCATTAATCCGCAGGCATGTGAAAAAAGAGTTTAAGGATTCTAAAAATTTTTGGATTCCTTAGTTTAATTAGTCATAAATTTGGGAGATCTCATTCAATGAAGTTACAAATCAGAGTAAAGATTAGAATATCATGAAGCCAAACACGGATGTCAGATGAGGCAAACTCAAACACCTGGTTGATCCTCAAAGAAAAATCGACTAAGTACCCCAACTGAGTATGAAGGAACATATGCCGGAAGCTACAAGGTCGGGTAGCATGGCCGAGCACAACGGGCCAAATGAACAAATTGCTCAGAATGGAGACTCTCAATCATCCCCCCATACAACCAATTGACTTTGAAGGAGAGATCTCTGAGAAGATCTTGATTTTAATACTATTTACCCCTAGAAGTCTAGGCATAATGTTATCTAAATCTTTTGATCTCCCCTAAAAAATAATGTTATTTTAACTTTTAAAAAGTGAAATACACCTTTGCATGAATATTAGAAGTTGGACATGCAAGCAAATATGAATTGAGTGTATTTATGAAAAACTTCCAAAAAAAAGAAGGTTTGTCTTCCTACACACTAAAGCTTTTTTCTTATAATTCTCTGCATAATCTTGTGAAGGATTTGATTCCTCCTCTCCATGTTCTTTGCTTCAATAGATCTTGAGTAATTTAAAGATACATTCAACAAGGAGTACTTTTGGCTTGCTTTTGGAGAGTTTAACAGTCCATTAGATTACTCATCTGGAAGTAATATATTCTGATGGCTGTGAGAGAAAGATGAGTTCTTCTTCTGTTTATCTTTGTTTAGTTTTTAATGGGCTGTTTACACACATAGCACCCAAAAACATTGCTATTTACAAATCTAACATCATTTTTCATCCATTTTTCAAATTCTCACTCAAATATCAAGATTCATGATAAGACTCCAACCCATATTTTTCTTTTATTTATCAAATTCTCAATGATTTGATTGTGGCATGTGTAAGTACATCGGTCAGCTGTTCAAAAATATCACCTGAGTGCTAGATTTTGTAAATCATAGTATTTCAGATGTCTTTTGTTTGGGTTGTTTTTCTTAATATGCATTAAGTAATGGCCTTGAGCACCTAAATTTGACTTCTTTAAAACCAACTCAAGCAAATAAGGTCGATCCTAAGAATTCAGGAATTCCTTCATGCAAACCTCCCTTCCCCAATTTTCTTCAAAATAAACAAATTACTACTGCGTTAAAAAGTTGAAAAATTAAATTGAGCAATCATAAAAAATTTAAATAATATAGACATAACATTTAAGCATAAAAACTAAGTACTTTAGGCAATGTTTGGTTCCTTGCATTAGTTGTGTAAAGTAAGCAAATATAAGAATTTTCAAATTTCTCATATTTGGTTTGATGAAAATGAAATGTAATATAAATTCTGGTGCAGTTGAAATTCATTATACAGTTCGAGAGTAGTATATTCCGAATTTGTTTGATTTTGATACTTTTCAAATACATAGCAAATTGTAGTATGTTGTCACTAACATTGTCGTCACTTGGCTGGCAGCTGGTTGCTCTCCATTGTTGATCGCATATTGCCACTTGTCGCTGCCGCCGTCCTTGCCAACTGTCCTCTATCACCTATCATCACCGCCTCTACGCCTACTGCCACTCACCTACCGTCGCTGCCACTCACTGCTTGTCGCTTGTTGCATACATAGACATCATGCATTTATTTCGAACAATATCACAACTAGCATAAGTGTTGAACATGATGAGCTTAATTTAGATTAAACATATTATGTCATAAAATTCAAGAAATATAGAAGTTGCGGAAAAATATTTATATCCTGGGTGCAAGACATTCACAAAATTATCTTTTCTATTACACTTATTTCGTTTAAAGTGTTTGAACTCTTTGACAGCAAGATCTTTTGATATGTTGCTCGAGTTGTTAATTGATGCATTTCCGGATCGAGCATTATTACTAAAGAATACTTGTGAGATTAAAAAGTTAATGAAAGCATTTAATCTTGGATATACAAAATGTGATGCTTCCTTTAATGATTGCATATTATTCTGAAAAGACAAAGCGAATCAAGAAGTATGTAATATTTGCGGAACTTCGAGATGTGCCATAATTCAAAAAAAAAAAAAGGCAAAAAAAAGAAATCAAATATAAAGTCAGCAAAAATTATTCGATACTTCCCATTGATTCCAAGGTTACAAGGATTGTTCAAAATTGTTATTTTGACCCTCAATTAATGAACTAAGGTAAAATGATACTTTTGTAATGTGATACCGCTCACCTACCACATCTCACCTACCGTTCACCTACCGCTCACCTACCTCCCACCTACCACTCTCTTGCTTTTATAAATAGAGAGGGTGTGAGACTTAGGAGAGCAAGGGAAGAGATCTTAAGTTACAACGAAGGAGGAGAGAATATCTAGAGAGCTAGAGAGGAGGAGAGCATCTTGAGGCCTTGTATCAAAGGTAGATCCAGTTGGATCGAACCACGTAAACGATCTGTGTTTGCTTGTGTTCTTTTTCGTCTCATTTCTATGCCAGGAAGTACATATCTCACAACAGTTGACGCCGTCTATGGGAAGATCCATACTTCTTGGCTAGAGGTGTCCGCGTAAAGGTGTTCGCGGCCAGCGATGAAGAAGAGGAGTTTGACATTCACAAACAGAGGAGCCGGATCGCATCACAGGCAGCCAAATCGCGATAGATTTGGTGAGCAGTGGAAGCTTTGATCGACTGGATTCGCACCGCAGGTTGTGCTGTTCGGCGAGACGGAGGAGGAACAATCATCGAGCGAGGGCCGAAAATTTGCGACAGGGCTGCCAGCAGAGGATTTCGGTCTTGCGAGCAGCTCGGCCAGAGGGAAGAGGTGGAGATCGCGCAGAGAAGGGTTCGGGGAGTTTCATGTTCGGGAGTTTGCGAAGCAGGACCTGAGCAGTTTGGCGAGGCGCGACGGCTCTAGAGAGACAGTTATTCTTGTGCGACAGGCAGAGGAGGAATTCCTGATTTGTTCCTCTGGACGCAAAGGAGTGCATGCGGGAAGGAGGCGCGAGCACAAAGCAGGAAGTTTTCTCCGGTGAATAGGTGTGATCTCTGCCAGAATGGATCAAAGCTCTCTGTTCGGTTGGCGAAGGCAGTGGAGTTCACGGGGAGAAGCCTAGTTCTTGGAAGGGCAGCAGATAGAATTCATTGGAAGAAATCCTAGCCACGACAATGAGTTCCGTCAAATTCGACATTAAGAAATTCAATGGGAAGAACGGCTTCGGCCTATGGAGAGTAAATATGAGAGCTCTATTGATTCAGCGGGGTGTTGCAGAAGCCTTGCAAGGGTCGGCGACATTGCCGACAGACATGACCGAGAAGGAGAAGATCGGCATACTGGACAAGGCCCACAGTTTGATAATCTTGAGCTTGGGCGACAAAGTTCTGAGGGAGGTGTCAAGGGAGACGACTCAAGCACTTTAGGCCAAACTCAAGGTACTCTATCTGACAAAGTCTCTGACTAATAGGCTCTTTCTGAAGCAATGTCTATACTCCTTCAAAATGCATGAAGACAAATCCGTCTCAGAGCAGATCAACGAGTTCAATAAGATCATCGACGACCTCGAGAACATTGACGTCATGACGTCAA
>NW_018164536.1:1124654-1133064 GCF_001263595.1 Phalaenopsis equestris
CTCACAGGGTTGTTGGAAGTGGATCAATCAGGATAAGGATGTTTGATGGAGTTAAATGAGTACTGAAAAATGTCAGGTACGTACCAGTGCTCAAAAGAAATCTGATTTCTTTAGGTACACTGGGATCACATTTCTCTTCAACTACAATCTTTCAAGCTCAATTTTGCCAAACCTCCCAATTGATGGGCTCCTTTCATACAAGGAGTTAGGAAAAGGGGTTGTACTCCCTTATCAGAAGAACCATGATTGCTAAGTTTATGTACTGTTTGGACTTAGCAGACTCAAGCAAGGGCTGAGAGACCCTCAGGGGTCAGGTTGAGGGAATCTTTACTTCGAAACTTCTCAATTGAGGTAAGTAGTATTTCGAGCCAAAACGAGCAGAACGCGAAAGAACAAATCTTTGTTCGTGTTTGGCTCGTTAACTTCGCGAACAAGCCGAACACGAGCTGTTCGCGAACGTGCCGTTTTGACAATTGTATTTCTAAGCTGTATGGATATGAAGTTTGAATTTGATTCAAGTTATGTTGTGTGAAAACAAGGGAAGAGATCTTAAGCTACCACGAAAGAGGAGATAATAGCTAGAGAGCTAGAGAGGAGGAGAGCATCTCAAGGTGTCGCTTGAGAGGGAGGTCATAGAAGAAAGATGAGGGCTCATCTCTATGTATAAGCTATGTATTCTCCATTTCTTTTGCCTTGGTGAACTATTTGATTGATTCCCTTCCGTGGACGTAGATCTAGTTGGATCGAACCACGTAAACGTTCTGTGTTTGCTTGTGTTCTTTTTCGTCTCATTTCTATGCCAGGAAGTACATATCTTACAACAAAAATTATTAAAAAAAAACTTCAGAAGAGATGATTTGACATTATAAACATAGAAATAAAGATGGTTTGTTACGACACTCAATTGATTGGAGATGCATGGAAATCTTTCTGACTCTATATCCTGATTTTGCATTGGACCCACATAATATTCGACTTGTCTTGACATCACATGATTTTAATTCTTTCAAGTTCATGAGTAGTGTATATTGTATTTGGTCTATCATTTTAACTTCTTATAACATGTCTCATTGAATTGGAATGGAATATACATCTTTTATTCTATCTACAATCATATCTGGAGAGACAGGTCCTGAAAATAATATTGATGTTTATTTACAACCATTAATACAAGCACTTATTGAATTATAACATGGAGTACCAAGTTATGATGGTGCTGGTGAACATAATTTTAATAGGTGTGCAATGCTAATGAGGTCAATTAATGATTTTCCAGCATATGCCATGCTATCTGAATGGGGTATTAAAGATAGATTTGCTTGACCTTGCTATGCCAAAAATACAGAATCTTTATGGTTGTATAAGATTTAAAAAAATTCATACATGTGCAATCGTCGTTAGCTACTTCCTAATCACATAATTCATTGATAAAAAAAAAAGTTTGATAACACGGAGGAGATGAGAACTGCACCACATCAAATGAGGGGTTGTCAAGTTTTTTCAGAAGTTCTTGACTTTCAGAATACTTTTGACAAAGACAATAAAGGCAAAAAGACTTTAAAGTGGAAAAACACTATGATGATAAGTGAGCAGTTGCAAAATTCAATCATATGGAAGAAAGAAGAAAAAAAAAGCATTTTTTTTGTTTACATTATTGGAAGTACAACATATTACAACACAATTAAGATGTCATGCACATAAAAAGAATATTTGTGAAAATTTTATTGTGACTTTATTGGTTCTTGAGAAATCCAAAGATAATCCACAGGCGCAACAAGGTTTAAGTGACATTGGAGTGAGGATTGATTTGGATTCTTTTGTTAATGAGAATGGTTGATACATTTTGTCGCCAACAATGTTCATAGTATCAAAGAAACAAAAATTGATGCTTTTTGAACTCCTTAAGAAAGTGAAAGTCCCCAAAGGCTATGCGTCAAATATCTCTAGAGTTGTAAACATCAACAAATGTAAATTAATAGGTTTAAAAAGTTGTGAGTGTCACGTTCTTAATGAAGATGTTCTCCCAATTGCATTGACATGTTCTGCACCTTTAGATGTATTAATGAGTAATATAGTGAAAATATCAAAATTTTTAAAAGCTATATGCGCTAAGATCATTGATCCAAGTAAATTGGAAAAGTTACAGAATAACATTGTATTGACACTATGCCAAATGGAGAAAATGTTTCTTTCCCTCGTTCTTTACAATTATGATTCATTTACTTGTTCATTTAGTTGAAGTAAAACTTGTCGGTCATATGCAATATAGATAAATGCACCCATTTGAAAGGTAAGTTGTGATTATTATTTTCTTAAAATTTTAATTTATTTATTTACTTACACAAATTGTATATGTGAATACGATTTTTCTATTATTAAAAGCTTACATTAACAATAAAGCACAACATGAAGGATCAATTACGGAGGGTTATATTGCTGAGGAAGCAATATCTTTTTGTTCTAAGTATCTAGAGGGATTTGATGTTCCGCTTAAATCAACTGAGATTTTTTTATCTTATAAGTTTTCTAGTGGTGCAATGTCTTTAGGTAAGTTTACGTTAGTTCTACGGGAGGTGGCTCCATCGCTGGTCCGCTAGGATGGTCAATAAGAACTCCTAAAGCTAGATCCTAGGTTCTAAGAGTAGGAGACTAAGACCTCACCAAAAATGAGGTCAACACATACACATCTCACACCTTATGTTCTTGAGAAGCTTGTGAATGGACGTCAACATACACACCTCACACCTTATGTTCTTGAGAAGCTTGTGAATGGAAACTTTCATTATTGATTTAACGATAGAGAAAGTTTTTAATATTTCATATTTATTCAACATTCAAAATAAATATTTTTTGATAAATTTATTGTCTTGTAGGTTATGCGCTATGATACATCGCAAAGTGATGAACTTAAGGTGTTTACTATGGTCTTAATAAAATAGAAAAAAACCATAAAGAACTTTTTATAAATGGATACAGCTTTCATAGTAGAGATCCTGATGAAAATAGGATGACTCAAAATTATGATGTCGTTAACATTACAAAACTTGAGAGGTTTTGCTATTATGGGAGGTTGACTGATATCATTGACTTAAATTATTTTGATTTATTTTGAATTGTGTTATTCAAATGTGAATGGGCAAGTACATATGCAAATGATACGAAGTTAGATCAATTTAGAAGTCTTTTAGTGAAATTCTCACATTTAATTCATACTGGACAGAAACTGGAGCATGACGCATTAATTTTCTCATCTCAAGTAGAACTTGCTTTTTACATACAAGACTCTCGAAATACGAATTGAAATTTTATTATTTGTGTTAAACCTAGAGATGTATCATTCAAATGTCGTACAAATTTAATGTAAGACAACAAGAAATATTCAGGCAATTATCTAAAATGTAACTTTGTTCATTTTCAATAGTTTGCTTCATTTTGTTATGTTCATTTATTAGCATATCACATTACTTATGTTATACTGCAGAGAAACTGGAGCATGACCCATTAATTTTCTCATCTCAAGTAGAACTTGCTTTTTACATACAAGACTCTCGAAATACGAATTGAAATTTTATTATTTGTGTTAAACCTAGAGATGTATCATTCAAATGTCGTACAAATTTAATGTAAGACAACAAGAAATATTCAGGCAATTATCTAAAATGTAACTTTGTTCATTTTCAATAGTTTGCTTCATTTTGTTATGTTCATTTATTAGCATATCACATTACTTATGTTTCATTTTCTTGTTTGAAGATAAAAAAAAGTGAAGTTTGTGGGCTCCTCCATACTTCTTATGGATTTGATTTTTTTTTATTTGAAGAAGAAATTGGTGACGTTTTGAATCTAACGTTTTCATTCATTGTGATTTTTTTTTGTTCTTATGCTTATTTTTTGTAATAATTACAATCTTAGTCATAGAAGATTAGAGGTAACTTGCACTATCATTTTTTCTTTACTATTTTTTGTTTATTTTCATTTACATATTATTATTATTAGTCTTATTTGTTTCATTTTAATTAGTAGGAATGGCTAGTGGTTCACCAAAACGTGCAAGAAAGGTAATTTTCATTCAAAGTAGAGCAAATGAAACAAGAAGCAAAGCGTATGAAACACAATCTCCATCGCATGGTGAGTCCGGGGAGCAAGATTACAATGAACCACATGCACTACAGTCAGAAGATGGGGTTTGCTTTCTGGTATGTGGTGTTACCTTTTGATTTATAAATGCTTAGTTTAAAAAACCTACAAATTGAAGTTTCTATTTTAATTTGCACTCTATTAATGATAGTCTTATTTGTTTACTATTCTAATTTGCACTTGATTATCTTATTAAATATATTTGTTTACTTTAGTAATTTTCACTTTTATTACAGTTAGCCTTTTTTATTTAATTTCAATTTCCAGGAATGACGAGTGGTTCATTGGTAAGACGTACAAAAAATGTAATTTGTAGAGGTGGTAAGCAAAGGAAGAAGAAACCGAGCACAGGAACACAATCTCCACCACTTGGAGAGCTTATTGAGCGAGATTCCAATGAACCACATGCACAGCGACCTGAAGATGGGGTTTCACTTTCTAGTATGTGGTGTGACCATCTGATTTATAAATGCTTAGTTTAAAAAAAACTCACACATTAAAGTTCATATTTTAATTTGCACTCTGTTAGTGATAGCCTTATTTGTTTACAATTCTAATTTACACGTTATTATCTTATGAAATATATGTGTTTACTTTAATAATTTTCACTTTTATCATAGTTAGCATTTTTTTGTTTCAGTTCAATTTGCAGGAATGACTGGTGGTTCATCAATAAGACGTACAAAAAATGTAATTTGCAGAGGTGAGTTAAGCAATGAAATAAGAAATCGAGCACCGGAAACTCAGTCTCCACCGCTTGGTGAGTCTGTGGAGAAACATTACAATGAACTGCATAAACCACGGCTAGAAGATGGGGTTTCACTTTCTGGTATGTGATGTAAATTTCTAATTTATAAACACTTAATTTAAAAAAACCTACAAGTTAAAGCTCATATTTTAGTTTGCATTCTATTATTTGTATTCTTATTTGTTTACTGTTATAATTTGCTCTTTAGGATCTTATAAATATATATGTGTTTATTTTTTTAATTTATAATTTTATTATAAACAGCCTTATTTATTTCATTTTAATTTGCACTTTTATTATTCATTAGTCTTATTTTTTATTAATAATTCATCATTAAGTCGTGCAAAAAAATTAATTTCCAAAAGTGGGTCAAGAAAGGGAATAAGTAGCAGAACACATAAAACACGGTCCACTCTACCACACAGTGAGTCAGAGGAACAAGATTATAGCGAACAACATGTGCCACAATTAGAAGATGGGGTTTGGATTTTGAGTGTGTGATGTAATCTTATCAATTATATGTGCTTAGTTTATACAATCAATATTCTAATAATCTAGTTAATTTTATCAATCTTTTCTTAGATGAGCAAAGAGCTTTTATGAGACGTAGGGGGCGCACAACCTTTGCTGACTTTCAAAATTTACCACCAGAAACACAAGTTCAAATTGATATTAATGATAACATAATACCTTGCAACATCCTCAAGTATGATGTACTTGGGTCATGTATAGGTGTCATTGCCAGAGATTTAGTTTTAGCGCATTTATTGTTCTCAAACTGGAGGAAAGAAGGTATGGAGCCCTTCAAGAAGAAGATGCTAGCAGAGATGAGGTAAATTCATGAATCGAATAAAATTATGATATTATTTTGTTGCTAAATAAATATTCTATCTGTGATTAATTTCGTAGTCTAAATTTAAATTTCCTGCATACGACATTAAATTCTACGTTCTCTTGCCGTGAAATGGTGTAATCATAAGGCAAGCTTGAAGGCTGAGCATTGGGATAGTCGTCCGATTGGAGAAATACTGGAGGATGTCCTTGAGGACATAGATGCATTATAATGGTGTCATTTTGTGTCACAATGGTCAAAACCAGATGATTTAAGTGAGAAGTATAATTTAACTTCTTAGGTAGTATTTATAATAATATAATAAATGTATTTGTTTTATGAAAAAGCAGCAAAGAATACTAAGAATGCTAATGAGTAGTTATGTCCCCATAAAATTGATCTCGTATGAGTTGTGTGTGGAGACAAAAAGAATTGGCATTATATTTAACTTCTCTCTAACATATTGTCAATTTTAAATTATAAACTAATTAGACTAATGTTTTTTGTTTAAGGCAATTCAAGATAGATTGTTACTATGGAGAGTGTCTATGAGTATATGCAATATTTAGTGAATTAAATTAGTGTTTAAGGCAATTCAGATGTCGAAGAGAGATAGGTAACATGTATTTAACTTAATTATGAGTAAATTCAAATCAATTTATGAGTATATGCAATATTTAGTGAATTAAATTAGTGTTTAAGGCAATTCAGATGTCGAAGAGAGATAGGTAACATTTATTTAACTTAATTATGAGTAAATTCAAATCAATTTTTCACTTTGGTTGTAAAATTTTAATTTCTGATAATGTAGATCAGAGCATATGCAATACTTAGTGAAGGAGTTTTAACATTAGAAGATCGAAACATAAAAAGAAACATAAAAAAGAAATGAGAGGGTTTTTCTAACAGTTATGGGGCCTGAACGAGTACGTACACAAAATTTTGGTGTATTCCAAGTAGCTATTTTCCTTATAGCACTATTACTTAGGGCGAAAGTAGCATTGATAGTAGCTTCCGTCGAGTTACTAGGTAAGACAATAGATTCGATAAAGATATGCAGACTATACGATCTGAAATGTGATAGTTCATGCATCAGATTTAGATGAATTATCCACCACCAGGTGGATCAAATTTGGTAAGCATTTTATTTCTATAATTAGCTATAATAATATTAATAATTAATTATGTAAGTCTTACTTGCAAGTTTGCAATGATAATGCTTCTTACGTCTGATATCACAGGTGGATGATATGAATTTAACATTCAGTTATGCTATGTTTTATTTATATTAGCAGTGTTTTTGTAGAATAGTTTCTTATCTTTTATGTTATGCTTTTTATTATGAATGTTTGTCATGCAAGGGTTTTATGAAACTTTGGTTTTTGATTAATATATTTAGTTATTTATGACCTCTTTGAATATTTATCACTTTTGACCAGATAGATTGAAACTTCAATTGTTGGGATGGTATGAGTTTACTAGTTTGTTTTATCTTTCATCTCGTATGTATATAGAATTCCTTTCTTGATACTCTTGCTTGAATATGTATGTTTTGAGTTTTCTTGGATTGATACAACCAAAAGATAACAATGTTGTTTTGAAGAAAATACGGATGCTATAAATTAGTATTTCTTTGATGTCTGCAGAACGAGTGTATTCTTGTGAATGTCTATTTTTTACTTATATTGTATATATTAATCATGTATTATTTTGATTGTAACAACAAAGGAAAATAATTTTTTTTAATATGTATTATACGAGCGGTTATAAGCACTGCAACATTCTTAAAATTTAAGTAATTTTTCTTCATATTACCAGCGTTGCTAACTTATAGAGTGTCCCAGCACATATAAGCGTTGTCATATATATTGTTGCAGATACACTCTCTCGCCGCTTCCCACAAAAAATCTTAATGACACTAAGGGACCGTTTGGAGCAGCTTATAAGTGAGGGCAGCGTTTTTAAAACGCCACCGTACCGTTTGGTTCGTGCGTTTCGCCAGCTTATCCGAAACCGCGAGTTCTTACACTAAACGTAGACCGCGGGCTGAACCCTACGGCCCAACCGCGTGCCGCTTTTCAGGATAAACAGCTTATCCTGAAACACACAAGCTGCCCCAAACACACCATAAGTAAAAACATTGCTTCTGTAGCGCTTTTAGAAGCGCTGCAACAAGCAATTAGTAGGTTTTATAAGTGTTGCGAAAGCTTCAAAAAAATGCTGCAGAAAAAAAAATTTTTTTTTTCTTTTTTTGGTAGTGAACCATTATGGTCTAGCATCTTTTACATAAATTTCATCTTTTTATCCAAACCCATGTTAAGTTCTTACGGTTACTTTACAGGCGAATATATATATACATATATATATTTGATAGTAAATTCTTCATTCAGCAAACCAACCAAACAACACTAATAGTTTATTCGTTAAGAAAAGCTCTAATTTAAATGCTGGATCAGCACACTGAAGTTCATCACTAATATTAACTTTATTCTCGATTCAACACATAATAAAAAATAAAGTTAAATATATTATTCCCAATACTTCACACAGCATTATCTTCATTTAGGCCTTTTACAACATACCACCCAATTTCTATGTATTTACACATCAACACCTAAACTTCATTTTAATATTCATATTGCATAAAAAATATCATCTTCTTAACTTATAGATAAGATGATATATATATATAT
>NW_018164536.1:1133097-1140107 GCF_001263595.1 Phalaenopsis equestris
ATATATATGTAAAAAATAATGTTTAGAGGCTAGATATGTAAAAAAAAAAATTTTCAATCAAGCTAAATTTGCTAGTACCATTCCCTTACTTGGAACAACAATGTGCTTCCCAATTGGTTGATTGTCTTGTCAAGTAGACATTGATTCCCATTTAGTGGTTGATAGACAAAGCTTGTAAGTGAAAAATTCTATTTTTACTTTATTTTTTTGCAAGAGCTTTCTCTTTTAATGACCGAAAATATATGAGTTTTTTTTATTTTTATTTATTAGTAGAAAATATATGGTTGAGATTGAAAGTGGTGGGGGGAGACAGTGGGCAGTGGAATCCACATTTCATGAATGAAATAATAAATTGATTCTTCAAAAAGAGCACATGCATGGTGAGCACTTCAAAGAGGACAAGGAAGATTTGGAGATGGTGTTTCTTCTTATGCCTTTCAAGTAAATCATTGAGCACCATTCTTTTTATGTATCAAAAGATTTTGATTTGAGGTAGATTAAAGATATGTAGTGGGTCATATGCCTATGATTTGCCTATTGGATATGAGAAAATTCTTTATAGTTATGTGATATTCTAAAGGTTGGAAAAGTGACTTTACATACCACACAATTCTTACTAGTTTAGAGATCTAACCGCTAAAATTTTGTATATACATACTTGATACTCAAATTTTTGATATTACATAAAAAAGATAACTATTGGTAGTTTTTTTAAAGTGAAATACGCATTTGCAAGCATAAGTTTTAGGGGCTCTTACATACACACGAGCCAATTCTTACGTACACATAATCATTATGAATATGATATCGAACATTATGTGTTAGATATGCGAATAAATAAATATTGTGATTTTTATGTAAATTTTAATAACAAATTTATCTTTAGATTCCTTTGCATCTAATTATATTTTAGTGATTTTACACGGATATGTTTTTAATAAATTCCTTCATATTCTCTTAAAGTCTAATGTTATTGTCGGTGATATATCTTGATCAAACCTGAAAAAAATGTAGAATAAATTTCTTTTTGTTTTTGAGGAAAAAAGATACACTTTCATTGTGAGAAAGAAGAAGAATTTTGGATTTCAGAAAGCAAATTCAAAGCAAGGCAATGAAATTTTTAAACAAAGAAATACCAAGCTGGTCCCCACAGATAACCACCAAGATCTAATCAGAGCAAAGAGCACACAAGTGAGCCTACCCTCCTTCCTCCATGTGCCTCAAGTTCCCACCATTATTACTTTAGCACGAAGGAGAATCCCGTTTGGAGGATTCTATAAGAAGGGGTCTACTAGGGCAGGAAAGGTTAGAGGAGAAAGTTGAAAAAGTTAGCTAAGGGAAAAGATGTAACTGATACGTCCTTATATTGAAAGGCTCGAGAAGGTTTCTCCCATCTCTACAAGGTATTAGAGTGCAAGCTCAACAACAATTGATCCATCGATTTTCCAAATTCATCGACAATTAGAACAAGCCAAACATCATCCATGTCTCTCAGTAGAATGAAGGAAATCAACATATACACAACACTCAAATTCCTTATGTCAAACATCAAGACACTGTCAAATTCACCTCTACAATATGCAACTATCAGGCATGAAAAACTCGAATGCAAAACCTATTTCAAGCAAATGAATTTGAAGAATTTATTGTAGAGAATTCTTCCATTCCTCCTCAATTCATCAAAACTGAGTTAAAAAACACAGAAGAAAACTTATATTTCAAGCTTTGACATCTGGTCGACCAAAACATCATAACTACAATACTATCAACTATTTCAGCACCAATTCTACCATACATACTCAACCTCAATAGTACTGCAGAGATATGGACATCCCTCAAGTTGCAGTTCCAGTCAACAAACAGAGCTAGAGTGATCCAGCTGAAAAATGATCTCCAAAACATCAAAATGGGAGGCAATATCATGTCTCAATTTGGCAAACATTAAAACCATAATTGATAACATTGCAGGTATAGGAGATCAGGTCTACACAAAGGACATCATCCTCTGTGCACTAAACAAGTTAACAACTAAATACCAGGGATTCAAAACCGCCGTACACACATAGTTAAATCCCATCAAGCTTGAACAATTTTATTCTCTACTTCACAGTGAGGAATCTAATTTAGCTATTGAAAACCTTAAACAACAACCCATCACAATTTTATGTACAAACAATCCCAAAAACTCCCACCCACATAACAACACACCAAATCAACACAAAACCAACTATAAAACCAAGACCAATCATCTCAATCCTCCAAATATCAAACCAAATCACACAAAACCAAACAACAAATAACTTGTCAAATCTGCCTCAAACCAGTTCATTCAGCATCACACTATTGGCTCAGGGCCAACCTACAATACAAACCAAGTAAACCTCAACACCATACAACACTCACAGTAACTAACAACATAAACAACCAATCTTGGATTCTTGACACATGTATCACATCACACCTCACACAACATCTAGAAAACTTACATCTCTCAAACCCATATCAAGGTGTGGAACAAGTTACTGTAGGTAGCAGTCAGGTCACAAGCATATCTCGTATGGGATAGAGCATCCTTCTCACCCCCACAAGTAAGCTTAATCTTCCATCTCTCTATCATGTTCTTCATCTCTCTCAAAACCTTCTTTCAGTCCAAAAACTTTCCCAAGATAAAAATTGCATTCTATCTTTTGATGCTAAAAACTATTATATACAGGATGGGACAATGCAAAAAACATTACTTACATGAACTGCTAGGGAGGGTCTATATGCAACCAAAGCTCTTCACACCTCCAAATCCTCAATCAACTGACATCAAAGACTTGGTCATCCTCACCATCAAATACTGTTAATCATCTCCAAATAATTCCATCGACTATGCTTCTCCACCTCTCCATCACCTTGCTTGGCATGCCACCAGAACAAAAATCATATATTAGCTTTTCCTAATAGTAATACTTATTATAAAATTTTAGAGCTTGTTCACTCTGATGTATGGGGGTTGTTTCCTTTAATTTCAATAAATGGATATAAATGTTACGTATCATTTATAGTTGCTCATTCACACTTTTGTTGGATATGTCCCATGCATAGCAAATCAAAGACCACAACACATTTCATCAATCTTCACTAGTATCTAATCAACAAATTCAATACAAAAATAAAAATCCTTGCAATGATAACGGAGGAGAATACACTTCTCACCAACTAAGACAATGTCTCCAAAACAATAACATAAAACATTAATTCTCATGCCCCATAACACCATAAAAAAGTGGCTTGGCGAAACACAAACACTTGAACATTATTGAAACAACTAGAACTCTACTCAATGTGGTTCATCTACCACACTCTTTTTGGATGAAAGAAATTCTAACTGCAATCTGTTTTATCAATATTATTCCCTTTAAAACAACTCACAATAAGTTCCCTCATGAACTCCTCTACATTCAAAAACCAACGTATGACTACCTCCCCACATTTGAATGAGTTTGTTTTCCCTGACAGGAACCACAAATGACAAACCAACTTAAACCCAAAGCCTCTCTCTGCACATTTATAGGATACAACCCTAAACACAAAGGATACAAATGCCTGGACCCCTCCACAAACAAAACCAACATCTCCAAACACATCAACTTTATTGAAACTTCATTCCCATTTTAATAACCAAACCCACAATACCAAACTGCACAACAGACTTCTCCACAAACACCACTATCTTTATTTGTTTCAACATCGACACTACAGAGCCCCACCACCATTCTATCATCACACATGCAAGAAACACAAACCAAACATAATCTACCATCCCTAAATCAAACACCAAAAAAAAAAAAAAACCCAACAACACGTCTACCACTCAAAACACTCCCACAACCTCATCCAATGATCATAAGAACAAAAACAAAAACCCTCAAACCTTGAGAAATCCTTGACCTCATCCACACAACAAACTCAATCGACCACACTTCATACTCCCAAGACAACAAGTTTCCTCACTGGTGTCAAGCCAAGTCAGCTGAGTTCTAGCACTTCAACAACAGGGAACCTGGTCTCTAATACCACCACCCACAGATCATGCCATTCTAGGATGAAAATGGACATACAACACAAAATAACACTTAGAAGACACCATTACCAGATACAAGGCACACCTAATAGATCAAGGGTGTGCACAGTGACCAGGAATAAACTACACCGAGACATTTAGCCTAGTAGCAAAATTTCCAATAATACGCTTGCTGCTAGCTCTTGCAGCCACACACAAATGGGAGGTTCAACAACTAAATGTGTCAAATGCATTCCTTCACGACATGCTTAAAGATACTATATTCATGCAACAAGCACCAAGATTCAAAGATGAATAAAACCCAAAATTCATCTACAAATTACAAAAGGTAATATACAGGCTGAAACAAGCACAAAGGTAATGATACTCCACCTTCTGCACCTACATATATAGCCAACACTTCACTCCTAGCACAACCGATTAATCACTCCTTAATTACACCAAAAAAGAAAGCAAAATATTCCTCCTAGTCTATGTTTATGACATCCTTATCACAGGCAAATCACCAACTCATATAACTTCTCAACTTCAAAAATTAGAAAACCAAATTTACATCAAATGACTCGGACCCATATCCCAATTCTTAGGACTCCAAGTTCATCACACATCCACTAGATATTTTATCGAGCAAACCACTTACCTATCAGATATCCTCCATATCATAGGAATGCCTATTCCAAGCTCGTTCTCACTCCATTCCCCTCATCCACACACACTATCACCGACACCGCCATCCATACAGACCAACAACAATTTTATCAAACCATTGGCTCCCTACAATGTCTCACAATCACATGCCTAGACATCACTTACACAGTAAACTTCCTCAGCCAACACATGCATCAACCTCTAACACACCACAACCAACTCCTCAAACTCTCATACGCTACCTCAACGCACCCACAATCACTGAGTACCAATTACATTAAGGGACCTGACACTCAAAGTTTACACAAATGTAGATTGAGCTACCAATCCAGATGACAACAATTATATAACAAGATTCTACATATTTCTTGATCCGAACCTTATTTCTTGATCCGCAAAGAAACAAACAACCATACAAGATCATTTACCGAGGCAGAATACATAGACTTGGCCTTAGTTACAACCGACATCCTCTTGCTATGTAACCTACTACAAGAATTTACAATCTCCAAGCCTCCGCCAACATCACTTTATAACGACAACACCTCAGCCATAACACTGGCACACAACCCTGCCTTCCACGTTAGAACCAAACATATTGAGGTGGACTACCACTTCATAAGGGTCCACATCAAAAGCACAGAGATCACATTCCACCATATCATGTCCGTTGACCAAGTAGCCAACATATTCACAAAATCACTGCCTACCTCTAGACACATACTTCTATCAAACAAGTTGAGTCTCCAACAACATTCCTCAGCTTGAGAGAGAGTAAACAGACAAATACCAAGGCAATCCCTACGGATAACCACCAAGATCGAAGCAGAGCAGGGAATGCACAACCAAGCCATCGTCCTTCCTCCACGCGCCTCAATTGATTAAATTGTCAACAAAATTTTAAAAAAAATCTATTTATGAAAAAGTAATATTTACATACATATTGTTCAATAGGTGCAGACCCACGAAGGCGAGGCAGCGTGAGGGAGATGGAAAGCTGTGGTGAAGGATGGAGGCATTTTGAGGAAGAAGAGGAGATCCTGGCTATGGAGATGATCAGAAGTGTGGTCACGTGATTAATGTTGGAGCTGGTGAATGACTTATTAGTAGCGTGATTAAATGTGAATTAATGACGCCATCAAACAAAGCTCTCGTTTGATGGAATTAATAAACTTAATATCTTGTACTGCCAAAATGAATGATTGTTCCATCAACACATCTCCTACTAAAATTATACTTCAATTTTTTTTGTTATTTATGTGTTTATAAATGCATCCGGAAAAAAAAAAATAAAAAAATGACAATTCAAAAAAAAAAAAAAAAAAAAAAAAAAAATAATACTTGCAAAACACTCCATTCTAATGTATTTACATATATATATATAACACCTAAACTTCAATTTTTACATACATTTTACCTTATGTATATATTCTTGGAATGGTGCATTTCACTCTTTAGAAATTAAAATAGTGATATTTTCCATGGCATAAAAGAGATTTTAGTGGTATAAATGTGAATACATATGATTTGAATGATATGATAAGGATTATCATTTCCTTGCGAATCATAATGAAGAAGTGAAAAAAGTTTGCCCCATGTAATTACATATCAAATGCATAATCTTCAATATATATATATAATTTTATTTATGCACCAAAATTATATATATATATATATATAATTTTATTTATGCACCAAAAATTATTTTCTTTATTTTAATACATATTTTTTTAACAAAATGAAATTGTGTAAAAGATTTAGGTGGTATTAATGAAAAAATTAAAGTTTAAATAATAGATATTTTGACACATAACAATTTGGTGATGTGTTCTAATGCCCCAAAAGTAAATTAAGCATTTTAAAAATCAGAAAAAAAAAAAAACCATCCGAACGTGACTCTTGATGTTCACATGATGTTGTCATAATATAAAGTAACATACAAAATTGATATAATATAAAATTGGACTTGTCATACCGTGACCATTACAAGTTGAAATTTGCTAATAAAATTATAATTCAATTTAATATTTTTGTATTTACATATTTAGTATTCAAAGAGTGCTATTGACAGTGTGTTCGTGTTCAGCTCAATTTAAATATTTGTGTTCGTGTTCGGCTCAAAATTGACTCATTAAACTAAAATTGAGAAAAATAGATGTAAAATATGGGATTCGAACCTGGATCAAATCTATACAAAAAAAGACACTAACCACATTGCCACATGAGCGAACAAACTGCTGTTCGTGTCGGCTCGTTTACATTTCGAGCTTAAAAATTTGTTAGTGGTCGGATC
>NW_018164536.1:1141440-1148164 GCF_001263595.1 Phalaenopsis equestris
ATATATATATATAATAATAATAATAATAATAATAATCTAATAATCATTACTATTTAGGAATAATAAATTTTATTTTTTGCCCTCTTAAATTTAGTAGATTTCATAGAAATTCTAAAAAATGTCTTAACACCTTTAAATATATTATGTTTCTTCTTTTTCTAGATAGATTTTTTCGAGGAAGGAAAAATTTTGAATTGTAATTAATTCTATTGTTCTAACAATCATTTTAATCACTGTCCAACTGAGTTTAGTTTTCTGGTCATCCAATTTTCTCCCGTATAATTCTAGCTATTTGTTTGTCTCCTTTCAAGAAGATGACTCTGACCGACACATTCGATCACTTGATGTCCCATACAGAACGTTTCATCTCAGTTTGACCAATGTCCTACAATGTTGTGGTGCCTAATCTTCGTTATACAAATAAAACATGCTTTAGAGACCAGACCACCCAAAAAATTAAGAAGCCCCATAAACATATCTAATATTTAATATTATTTTATTAAGAGTGTCCGTGGACTAATTTGATATTTTTATAAATTATGGTACTAAAACGAGCCCATAAAAATGATTAAGAAATTATCTTAACACTTTACTCAATTTCTTATATTGCATCACTTTATGATTACAAGCCTTTTACATTCCTTCTTGTTGAAGCATTTTGGGAGCTCCCATTTTTGAATGAACGGATGAATAAATCAAAATTAGAGTACTATATAGACCAGCTTATAAAGTAAAGCTTGCACTAATAAAAACGCTTGCCATTGGCCAACTTTCGGCGCGCTAAATGAGCCAATAACAGCGCGTTATTTATATAAAGTAGATGCATAATAAGCTTTTATGATATAATATATTGATTTTAATTGGTATGAAATGTAATATATTGATAGAACATGGTATTTATTTATTAATTTTTCATTTTATATTTATTTATGTTAATGAGATTTGTGACTTTCTCTTCTACTCTTAGCTTGCATTTCTTCAATTATTTATCGATGTATGTTTAACAAATAAGTGCCGTGCAAAGTAATGTGGAAAATAAAATAACACGAAGTAAATAATTAGATATAGTGTGATTTAAGTGGTTTGGCGTAAATCATCTATGTCCACGGAGAAGGGTTATTCCAAAATTAATATGTGGGGAGAGAGGAAAAAGATGACCGAAATAGGGTTACAATCAATTCTACAGAAAAAAAATAGTTATAATCATTTCCTGAGAATAGAAGCATACAAATTAGGAATGTTTTTAATATAAAAAAGATCGTTATTAGATTTGTTTTAATTAATTTACCTAATATCAAACTTCCTAATATAGACACTTCTTAATAAACAATCATTATATTTAATACTTTGCACGTCAGTCTACATCTCATATTTCACTTCTAAAGAAGTGAGGGATGACTACAGTGAGCTCTAATACCAAAACAATTGCACCAACTAATATAGACACTTCTCATATTGATTGTTCTACAGTGAGCTCTAATACCAAAACAATTGCACCAAGATGGTTGCTACGCACCCTCTTCTCTAAGGTATCATGCCTCGTAAACTTCCTCAAAATGTCCGAATGAACAATCAATCATTAGCACGCATGTTTGTATGTGCATGACTGACTAACTATGATGGAGCATCACTTGATGGTACTAGTGGGGTAACACTAATGTAATTATGCATGTAAATAGAAAAGTATATTGATACTAATGCGTCTTAATTGAAATAAATTTTAAGACGACATCTCCTGTGATTGTTGTATATATATGAAATGATATTGATATGATACAAATATAATTCTCTACAGGCATATCAAATGTTTATATTGGTTTATAAAGAAGCTTAAGAGGCATCCATATTATTCTTTCTTTTCCTTACATTACTTTAGTTTAAAAGCATGAGTATTCGCTGGCTCGTTTAGTTCACAGTTGTTTTAACTAACTTTTCAAATTTAATTAAATTATTAAAAGATGAGTGATAGGCGAGAAAACCTTTATAGAAAACATCGACAACCATCAACAAGGTAATTTTATTTGCAGTGCTTTAATTTAAATTCAGTGGCTCTTTGATCTGTCAAATTGTAGATGAATATAGAAAATTTAATTCACCCTATCCGACCGTCTGTATCCATCTTAGTTAATTTAAAGTTCCGGGTATATTCGTGACAATTGACACCTAAAATGTTAACATGCAATCATCATCACTCATCAAACTTAATTTAATGCATTCTAAAGTAAACCTCATTTATTCTTAAAATTTATTATTCATAGAAGCTATAAGTAATGGTGATATCACCCAATCATTTTTTTTTACTCAACTACAAAATGTTTGAAGTTTAACAAGACGCCATAAGATACACTAAGGCTTGTTTAAGGATATTGGCATAACCTACGACCAAACCAATATAAATTATTACTCAACTACAAAATATTCGAAGTTTAACAAGACACCATAAGATACACTAAGGCTTGTTTAAGGAAATTGGCATAACCTACGACCAAACCAATATAAATTATCTACAGTAACCTAAACTTTGTACAGAGATTTAATGAGGCACAACAAAATACACTTTTTATTTAGCTAAGCTTATTTCATAGTTCTTAGATCAATAAACCCATGAAAGTGACCCTAATTGGTCATAACAAATGTTGAATCACATTTGTCTCTTAACATTGTAGGAGATATTGCCACAATGGTGCACTTGGCAAAAAAAGAGCCAATATATAGGCCACAGGGCACCTCGGCGCATTAGGCAAAGATAACACCGTGCAACTCAAAAAGATATGATAAATGTTAGAACAAAGAGTGCTTTGGAACCAAATGCATAACACTATGGTGCTAAACTCACTGAAGTGAGTTCAATTATCAACATACAATGCATTATCTTATTGTAAAAGGTAGCACCATAGTCATATAATGGGGACAAGCTTGACTTCAAGGCAGTTTTTCAAGATGATTGATGGTATGATTCAAACAATCTCCTAACAAATATATTGCATAAAAAATGATGCCAACACCAAACAAACTGGTTTACCTAACAAGATCCAGATGATAATAACCATAAGTAGTGCGAAACTTATACTTATACACATTGATATTATATTTCTTATATAAAACTAGGACTATGTATGAATGTAGTGATCAACTACATTTTTTAATTCAAGGAGTGTTTGTCCAAACCTAACAACACCAATTTTTAATTTATTTCTTTATATGCCACAATAGCACATTAGATTTTCTATTATGCTTATTTATAAATTGCTTTAATAATTTTTCTCTTATTCACTTCTTTGGGTATCTTTTCTAGAATACATATTATATGAGGTAAGATATCCAGATAAACTAAATTTTTTAACTCTAATAAATTAATAATTAAAAAAATTAATTTAGGAAACTATTTTAAATAAAATTCAAACTCTCATGAGAGCTTAAATTAGAAATATGAAGATAAAATTTATAATAATGCTCGCTAATAATCAAAACCCCCATGGTCTGGTATTCATTAACACATGATTAAGTCTGCATTCATATAGAATTTTTCTAATTTAAAGATACATAAATTGCTTTTTATATCATGTTTATTAGGATAGGTCATTTTTTATCATGCTTCTAACCAATATGGCTAAGTTATTAGTCTTAACCTAAACACTATAAGCTTACTTCAACAGCTTCATTTGCAAAAGACTAGGCCACCTCATTCTCATCTTCTATGCATTTCTTATTGTACTACGTATTATTATTAGTACAACTTTTATATCCATCATTTAGAAAATATTTGCTTATGAATCTTAAATCTATATTTATAATTTGAAATTACGATATTATCTCTAAATGTTGTGATTCATGATTGCTAATAAAATATCTAATATGTAATTTTTGGTCAATAACATTTATAGTTTAGTGATTTCAAACTAGACAACTTATGACGACAGATCCATGCTATCCATTCCTAAATTTTTTCTTACATTTTCATATCATCCCTCTGAGCCCATTACATTTTTTTTTACTCTATCATAATTTTTTCATTATAATCTCATAGAATTTTTATTTAGAGAAATAAATATATTAGTTAATTATAGTGATTTGTTTTCTATCTTATGATTTTAAAACATAATTTTTACTATTAGGATTATGGTCATTATATCATAATCAACCATAAAATTAACTCAAACAAAATGAAATATAAATATGTTATTAGTAATTGAAAGTATCTCCTATGGGTGATCTCCAAAATAATTAATTTTAATGAGCTTATTTTCTTTGGGAAATTAATTATACCCAAATTCTTTCCTCAATTGCTTTAGTGATATGCTATCCCATTGGTTTTATATAAGTTTAGATAAGATCTATTGGTCTCACCCCCACTAATCTTTTTAATTAATTATTTATTTATCGTGAAATTTATCTATGAGAAGAACACTTTTAGATCATCATTTATTTTCCCGGTTTCAACAATATGACATAAGATTTAAAGGTGAGGGTAATATGTCATGGTACGGGCTATAAAATAGGTTTTCTTAGTGAATGTTGATGCAAAAACTTTATAAAGTAGATATTAAATTGAAGGGAAGTAAAGAATCACATTAGTGGTGCAACCAACTCTTAAGATTTTTTTATAAGATTTAGCCTACTTGTGAAACTAAATAGAATTCCTCTAAACAAATTCAACAATGGGGCTTTTGGGTGTCCATAATGATTAATATTAAAAATTTTCATGCTATATTTGTTGATCGTTATTTGGTATATTGGCATGACTACAAGCATAATTATTAAAAAATTTCATGCTATACATGTTGATCGTTATTTGGTATATTGGCATGACTACAAATAACAAATGGTGAATAACTGAACTTCTAATGATCAAATTATAATTAAGTGATGCTACACATGGCATACTTAGAGTAAGGCTAATGGGCCAACAACAACCACCATTGATGGTATCTTTAATTAGTAAAGCGAATATGCCAAAAAATTGATCAGACTCTCATGAGGACATAAGGAATGACAAGTCAGTTTTGTTATAATTTAATAAACAAGAATAATTCTATATAGGATTGATCTTCTACAGTGAGAAATATAAAAAAAAAATTAATTAATTATATTATGTTTCAATTTTTATATGAAACAAACTTTTCTTAAGTGTTGAATTTTAAGTCAATTAGTTAATTAAATGTAGAACATTAATGATATATTTTATTAATTTGTAAAAACATGAATTCTAAAACAAAATTTATCCATTTTTCAAATTCTCACTCATACATCAAAATTCCTGGTAAAACACCAACTCATATTCTTCATTTATATCAAATTCTCAACAGTTTGATCATGACACCTGTAAAAACATATACGACTAATTTGTAAATATCAGTATTTTGGGGGATAAGTTCGTAATCATCCCTTCTACAAACTTTTTCATGGAACCAATTGTTCGTCCTTTCCTTATATAGCTTATTAATCTTGGTGCTCCTACCATTATAATTATGAAGCAATAAATGACAAATGAACTAAGAACCCATTCATTTCTAAGCTGTCATATTGGCTTTCCAATAGCCTACTTGTTCCATCTCCCCACTGGAGGCAAGTGCTGGTGCTCTCAGCATTACAGTAGCAAGTGGGCAGAATTCGCGACATTGTTTTAAAAATAAATAAATAAATAAATAAATAAATAAAAATAATTTTTATTCATTTAAAAAAATCATATAAAACAAAAACAAAATTATGCGATTCAACTATTTATGACCGCATAAATTTTATATATTATCCAGGGGCGTGAATTAAGAAGATAACTCATATACGGTAAGGATTTGATTGGTCAACAATTAATTAGTCAAAATAATCGCATAAAATCCAATCACAAATTATTTCATCATTTTATTATTAAACCAAACAAGATAAATACTTGTGTACGGAAAAAGTACACAGTGTTGCGTATATTTTAGGTTATTCGGATGGTACAACTAGGTTACACTTAAGTTACAGAAAGAATTACAAGAGGGTACAACTTAAGTGTAACCTAGATGTACCATCCGAATAACTTAAAATACACACAACTCTGCGTAGATTTTTCATACGCAAATATTTCTCAACAAGCAGATGTTACTCCCTGCATTGCCTGTATTATATATCTAACACATAAACTTCAAATTTTATGTGATATGAATGATTTGGGTGGTATAAATGCAAAATAAAAAATAAGATTTGGTGGTATTTATGTAAATGGCTCAAACCAGAATTAATTTCCATTAAATACTAAACAAGCTACTAAGCAAATAAATTATTGAACTCCCATAAATAATTAATTGATTAATTATAGATTTATGTCATTAATTTGAGTTTAATTATATTAAAAATTCGAAAATGATTGGTTAAGCTGTCGATGTCCGTGCTAAGCAAGTTGAATGAAGGTGACGTAAAAGCATTAACAAAAGCTGAAATTAAAAAGCTTAGGATACTGACCCGGATTAATACGTGAGATTATTGGCGTCATATTCTGATAAAAATTAAGTAAGATTTTACAGTGCAGGGGTGAGACAAAATAACAAAAAATAAAAAAATGTCATGATTAAGGCTGTCAAAAAAGCTCGTTGTTCGATAAGTAAACGAGACGAACGTGAACAAATTTTTTTCGTTCGGTTAGTTAAACAAACCACACGAACAGTGATCCGTTCGTTCGTGTTCGAACCTTTATTGTTCGAAATATGAAATAATTTAAAAAAATTATATATAAAAAATTTAT
>NW_018164536.1:1148190-1160410 GCF_001263595.1 Phalaenopsis equestris
TGATATTTTAAAAAATTAAATCTTATGAATTATAATATAAAATAATAATAATATAATAATAATAATATATTAATATACTCTATTAGTAATATACTAATATAGATATTATATATTTATATAATATAAGTTATATAATTAATATAATATATTATTTATATATAATAATATTAGGAATGTCAAACTATCTCGTCGTTCATTAACAGCTCGTGTTCGGCTCGTTCGTTAAGAAACGAACACAAACAGTTACTTCACGAACAATTTCAAACATGAGCTTATTCCAAAAAAAACTAAATTTCAAAAGAACCGAACACGAACACAAGCTCTTTTCGTTCGTGTTCGTGTTCGGCTCGTTTACACCCCTAACTGCAAGATGCAATTATTGCATAATAATGCTCAATCATCTATGGTAAACTGCAATTAATAGGATATTATTTTGCCCTATTGATAATTCTATAGCTATATATAAATTTGAAGAGGGTTGTTTGATTAATGATATTAAATATATTGCATTGAAGATATCTTATGACTTCTCCTGTAATGCTTGACAAAGATCATCAGAAGCAAAAAAGCAGTCAAATGAGAACATTACATCATAAGCTTTTCTCAAATGTGAACCCCAACATGCATGTCTTGAAATTTTTAATGTACCAACAATTTAATCTCCATAAGTTCTTAAATATCATTTTAGAAAATCCTTTCAAAGATGAAGAATGATGTCTTTAAATCCTACATGTTCTTCAATCCTGTTATTCCTCGGTTTCATCTGGGTTTTAGTAAATCCAGTTGGAAGACAATTTATGGGATTCAAGAACTTGAAGCACACCAAGCTCAGAAAAAGGAAAGTGGTAGAAAAATTTTAATGAATAACATGATATTATATAGTTATACAAATTTAGGCAATGATTCCCCTCATCCTCCATGATTCTACCACAGCTTGTACTTATAAAATGTGTAAGTTAACAATTGATACGTCACAAACAAATTTTCATCATCCGGCACGAATCTAGAAGCATGGAATGAATATCGAGACGATAGTTTAAGCAGGAAACATTTAAATCTTGATAAAAAGTCATCAAGAGCTCAGATTTCAGCAAACTTATAGTCAAACTGACTGGCTTGTTGAGACAGACTTAATTATATGAAAACTAACTCAATTCAAGTCAAATCAAATCCAGATCAAGTCATTGAACCACACTTAGATGGTTTCTAGACACATTTGGAAGATCAAAGAGTTGTTGAATAAGACAAGTTTACACTCGAATCGAGCAGTCGACAAAACGAATCCAACGAGCCTAAGATCACTCAATTCTGTCATCATTAAGACACTCAAATGTCCAGTAAACGTCGTATGATCGAGGGAAGCTCTTTGGATCGTCCGATCAAAATGATTCATATTCCTACATTAATTGCACCCATAACACTATAAATAGAGCCCCACCCCTCTCATGAGGAGAGGTTGAAGTCTGGAGAGTGAGCTTGAGACCTTGAGGAGAAGCTGCAGATCAACATCACCGCCGATCGTCGTGGATTACCGCCGACCTCCGTTGTCGACCATCGCCGATCGCAGTTGACCATCGTCTATCGCCAAAGACCATCGCCGACTGTAGTCGACCTCCGCCAACCATCATTCATCACCACCAACCATATGTTGTTAGTCAATGTTATAATCTATAAAATTTAGTTACCCTTTCTGAGGGATAAGGAATTTCTATAATCATCAATAAATAATGAATTTTTGCTACTGGGTTACACCCCGTGGTTTTTTCCCATTTCAAGAGTTTTTCACGTAAAAAATTGAGGTGCCTTCTCCTGCTTACTTCTCTTCTTTTATATGTGTGTGTTGAATTCTCGTGCAACGCTAAGACGATAATCAATTACCGCCATGAATTTTCTAGCACGCATCAACAATAAAAATATTTTTATGCGATATAAAGATTTGAATAGTATGAAAATGAAGATTAAAATTTAGGGGTTAGAAATGTAAATACATAAGAATTATGTGATAAATATGTAAATGTTAGTTTAAATGACAAGAAACGAGGTAAGAGTACACTAAAATCAAGTTAGTGGTACAGATTATTGGCTGCAAATTCTTTTGACAAATGAAAATTGCACAGTTTTAGCAGCAATTAATATCTTCCAAGTTTAGATTTAAAATTTTAGGGTCTATTTGGATATTTTTTAATTTTTTAATTTTTATATATTTTCTTTTTTATTTATTTTATTTATATTTTTACTTAAAATAAATTATGATCGATATCAATAACATATTTAACTGACTTACAAATAATAAAAAATAAAGTTTACATTTTTCAAATATTTTAAAAAATAAGTTTATATTTTTTTTAAGAAAATAAAAAAATAAATACGAAAAAAATACGCTACACATAATTTAGTTTGCTTGAAAAAAGTCAGAGTTCGAAATTATTCGTGAAGTCACTGTTCGTGTTCGTTTCTTAACGAACGAGCCAAACACAAGCTGTTCGCAAACGACGAGTTTTTTTAACAGCCCTAGACCAAGATATATTATTAAATTTCTAAATAATTTGTTAAGGTTGCATGGTATTTAGAGAGAGTAGATCAAGAGGAGAAAGGAAGTTGGAAAGGAGAAAAGCAAGAAAGGTATGTACAAAGTTAGAAAGCGAACGCATCACTATTCGTATTTGGTTCGTTTAAGTAACCGAACGAAAAAAATTTGTTCACGTTCGTCTCGTTTACTTATCGAACGAATGAAACACGAACTCATTGACGAACCGAACACTAATTATTTGCATGAACTTTAGACAAATCACGAGGATATTCTCTAAATCTATACTCCTAAACGCAATTATGAATTTAGGTAATTAATTTAATATATATATTTTCTTATAATGTGGATGAGCTATTTCCAAAAAAATAAAAAATAAAAAATAAATAATAAGTGATGATCCATATTCAAAATTATAGTAAAGCAAGAACTTTAGAAAATCAGTCCATGCTTACCCTAGAGCCAGGACATGCCACCGAAAGAACCATATTCCTTTCACACCTTATTTTTAGTGCACATAGAAAGCTCTAGAATATTCCAATACATTTATAAATAATAAATTGAAAAAAAAAATTCATTAGAAAAAAGTCGGACTTGAATCAAGAGATGTCTAACTTATATTTTATTTATTTATTTATTTTTTTGGTTAATTCATGAGTTAAAATGTCATATAATATATGTTGATTGAATATAATTTAATTTAATATCAAGAGTAAATATGTTGGATCCTAATATTTATGTGTGAATTCACATCATGAGAGAAATAGTTGAAATATATAGGTATTTGAGCTAAGGGAATGAGATAATGGAGAGAGAATAGCCTTTTTTTAGTATGTCATGGAGAATGGGCCTTACATTACAATGTCACCACTATTCATAGAGGGTTAATTTATACCTTACAAAATAATGCATTTAGTATATTTGAATATCAAGAGATATTCTATCTGTCTGTATGGTCTTTTTAATGTGGATAATTTAATTAGTATTTTCTTGATAATGCTCTACCTGAATAATTATTCTTCATACATGCTCTTCTCCTAAAATAGTTGACCTTTTTGAAGGATTCATCACCTACGAGAGTTGTTTGTTGTGAAAAATGATGACAATAATGTGAAAAATGGAATGAGAAAAATTGCACGCAGAGAAAAACACCAGAGCGACACATAAATTTACGTGGTTCGGCAAATTTGTCTACGTCCACGGAGCTGTAGAGGATTTTACTACTTCGAGAAATTACATCGTCGAGCGTCTCGACGTTGATAAGAAAATCTCTATTTTATTATCTCCCTTCCTCTCTCTCTCTTCCTCTCTTTCTCTTAGCTCTCAAGATGACTTGAATTGGTCTTGCTTGGCTTGCATTTCCTTTAAACCAAAAGAGACTATTTATAGAAATCATGAGAGCGGTAGGTGGAAGATATGTGAGCGGTAGGTGGGATGTGGTAGGTGAGCGGTAGGTGGGATACTTAATTAAGATGCTAATTAAATTCGATGGACCGGGTCTCCACATTATTCAATAATTCTCCCAGTAATTACAAGAAAAACTTGAAGACTGAGACACTGAATGCATCACCTACCAGCTGCATCATCTACTAGTTGTACCGATCTTTTCCTCAAACATAATATTCTCCACCTCTGCAACTCAAAGCCCCTGTTTTTATGTCAGAAGACCAGCTGAAGTTGAACTTCAGCTTCTCACGAGTAACACTCTCAGTTGACATATCACCGCCAACTTAGCATTGTACCACCAAGCTCTTTCTTAGGTTACTCTTGTATCTGCTTACAACTCTCACTGCAAATAGCAATATCATGCCCCTGCTGAAAGCCCTTTTCAACAAGTCTAACATTGTACCTCTTACTACCACCAAGCGCAGTCTTCACCAGGTACACCCACTTGTTGTGCAATGCATTCTTTTTTGGTGAAAGTTCTGCCAGCTCCCAAGTTTGATTCCCTGACAGGGAATTCGCCTCCTCCTTCTTGATCAGCTCTCACTTGCTCGAATTCTCATCTTGCAAGATTTCTTTATAACTCTGTGATTCTCCACCATTTGTCTGTGCAGCAAGGTCCGGTTTTCCTGTCCTTCGCTCTACCATTTTTCAGGAAATTGACATTCTTCTGCTTCCCCATAATACAGCTCTAACTCATGTGTCCTCGCCTGAGTAAACCTGTAGTAATAGTGTGTCAGTTTTCTTACCCCTAGCAAGTACTAATGCTCATTTCCGAGCTAGTACTAATGCTCCTTTGGTAACCTTCCAGGTGTTATTGAGAACACTACCGAATGACCACCCTCATTGAGCTGCCCAACAGAGATGAGGTTTTTCTTTAACTCAGGAACGTGCTTGACCTTTTGCAAAGTCCATTTGCTCTTGTAAGTTACCAACATGCAATGCATATGAGTCACTTCTATTCCCACAACGTCTAGAGCTTTTCCATCAGTAAGATATACCTTCCCAAAGTTACCTACAACATAATTTCGCATTAACTCCCGATGAGAATATGTATGGAAGGAAGCCCCTGAATCCAGTATCCAGCCATCAACAGAACTATGAACTACCAGAAATAGTGCATCATGTATTTCTTCAGTTACAACATTAGCGCCATCATTCTCATTCTTCTTAGGATTCATGCAGTTCTTTTTTATGTGGCCAGCCTTGCCATAATTTCAGCAGGTTGTGTGCTGACGAGACTTTGATTTTAATCTTCCTCTATTTGAGTTCTAGTCATGTGATCTCTCTCTGGAATCAACATTCAACGCCGAACTTGAATACGAGGCCTCGCCAGAATCCTTCCTGCGCATCGTCAGAATCCTTTCTGCGCACCTCCTCAGCCAAAATCAAATCATGAATATCATCATATTTCAGCTTAGATTTACCTGTAGAACTGCTAACTGCCATCCTCATACTCATCTATTTGACAATGAATCCAACAATATCAGCGCACGTATCTCATCATCAAAATCAATTTCAATAGACGACAATTGATTTGTGATAGTATTGAAATCATTCAGGTGTTGAGCAACGGAGACACATTCCGTTATCTTCAAGTTGAATAACTTTTTTTATCAAATGCACACATCGTCAGAATCCTTTCTACGCACCTCCTCAGCCAAAATCAAATCATGAATATCATCATATTTCAGCTTAGATTTACCTGTAGAACTAGAACTGCTAACTGCCATCCTCATAGCTTCTCAGCTATTTGACAATGAAGCCAACAATATCAGCGCATATATCTCATCATCAAAATCAATTTCAATAGATGACAATTGATTTATGATAGTATTAAAATCATTTAGGTGTTGAGCAACAGACACACATTCTGTTATCTTCAAGTTGAATAACTTTTTTCATCAAATGCACTTTGTTATTTGTCGTTGGATTTTCATACATACCTGATAAAGCCGCCATGAGATTTACAGTAGTCCTCTCCTTGATGACATTGTGGGCAACCAATCTTGATAGGGTTAATCCTATAATCCCCAAAACCTGTCGATCCAACAGATTCTATTCTGCCTCGTCCATCTTTTCTGATCGTTTTCCCAGTAACGAAAGATGAAGTTTCTTCCCATAGAGGTAGTCCTCTATTTACATCCTCCAGTAAGCAAAATCTGTGTCATTGAATTTTTCGATCCCCGATGTCATCACTTCGTCTCCGCCCATCTTTCTTTCTTATATTTGAACCAAAGCTTTTATACATTTTATTGTGAAAAACGATGGCAATAAAGCGAAAAGTGGAACGAGAAAAATTGCACGCAAAAAAAACACCAGAGCGACACGAAGATTTACGTGGTTCAGCAAATTTGCCTACGTCGACGGAGCTGTAGATGATTTACTACTTCGAGGAATTACACCATCGAGCGCCTCAACATTTACAAGAAAATCTTTATTTTCTTCTCTCCCTTCCTCTCTCTCTCTTCCTCTCTTTCTCTTAGCTCTCAAGATGACTTGGCTTGGTCTTGCTTGGCTTGTATTTTCTTTAAACCAAAAGAGACTATTTATATAAACCATGAGAGCAGTATGTGGGAGGTAGGTGAGCGGTAGGTGGGATGTGATAGGTGAGTTGTAGGTGGGTGGGGTAGGTGAGCGGTAGGTGAGATACTTAATTAAGAATGTAGGTGGGTGGGGTAGGAGAGCGGTAGGTGAGATACTTAATTAAGAAACTAATTAAATTTGGTGGACCAGATCTCCACATTACCCAACATTGTTCTCCTATCGAGTTCATCTCTTAAATGAGTTCATCCCTTCGGAGATTGTTCTCCTATCGAGTTCATCTCTTAAATGAGTTCATCCCTTCGGAGAGTTCATCTCTAGAAGAATTGTTCTCATATATAAGTTCATCTTCCAGAAAAGTTGTTCTCATGGATGAGTTCATCTCTTAGAAAAGTTCATTCGATAGGAGAGTTTGCCACCTAAATAGGTTCTACTTTTACTAAAGTTGATCTCCTTAATAAGTTCACTACTTTTGGATGAGTTGTTTTATAGAGAGAGTTGTTCTCCTAAATGAGTTCATCTCATGGATGAGTACATCTCATATGATAATTGTTCTCATGGACAGGTTCATCCCCTGAATGACTTCTTCTTCTAAATGAGCTCATCACTTGGTAGAGTTCATCTCCTGGAAGAGATAACTTGTTGTACATCTTGAACTACGGAGATTTGGCCATATAAAACATCCAAAATTCAAATATGTATAATAAAATCTAAACCCTATGACATCCTACTTGATGACCGGTTTCAATACAATACAGTAAAACTTTTGGCTTATCTCTTCCTTCAACAAAATTTTTCAAATTTGCAAGTCATTATAAAACATTCTTATATGGCTTATATCCATCAATGTAGTGATTTATTAATTAAGGGATGAAAAATGAAATTTGTAAGCTTTACCATGAATTATAACAAAGAGAACTAATCTAGATCAATATAATGACAACTACTATTGTAAACTCAATGGAAAGTAATTAAACTTTCTTATGCTTCTTATCAGGATAGAGATATGTAAAGATGAAATTGTTGTATTTATGCTTATCAAATTTGTGATGTTTTCATTTCTAAATCTCATGCATTATTTTCTTATTATAATGATTTTATGCTTGTGGAAGGTGTTTCCGAGATATTTTGCAGGTTACAAGTGTTGAGCATGTATCAGGATGCCAAATACAAAGTCAAACAAAACAATATGATCGATGTATCCACACCACCCCATGGTGTAAACAGTAGACTCTTCTCTCTACCTAATGATCAGAGCAAAGTTTAAAAAAATAGAGGCGACACCAATACACCAGTTTGTTGTATAACTACGCTAGGTTGTGGCATAATTATGCCATACTATGACATAATTATGATGACCTATGGCGTAGCTACACCTGGATCCATATAGGAAATATTTTGGAAAGGTTTTGGATGTTGCTCAAGCTATGGCTATATAAGGAGACTCGGGGGATGAATCAGGGAATCTCTTGGCTATTTGGAGACTCTCACTTCTCAAGTTTAGGAGTTCTTAGTGTACCCTAGGGTTTTCTCCTTCTGTTTTTTGTTGAGTGTCTCCCTGATCATCCCTCATTTGATCCTTAAGCTCTTAGATCTATTATGTCACAAAATATATGGTGCACTCCATGCTGCTTGTGTTCTCTCGATCATTTTCTTTCTCTTTTGTTGTTCTTCTTTTCGTTTGCGACATGACTCCATGCGTACCACACCTTTTAAAGACGTTGAACTTAATTTTTTCCTTAAATCGCACTCGAGGAATATAATGCACACAAAGAAAGGAAAGTAAAGGTCCACTTTGAGAAAATGATAAATGGAATCTCAAATAGTTGACAGAGATTTCCTTGATGGGAAAAAAATGTGAGCATCTTTCCCTTTTTTGTACAATACCTTCAATTTATAGGATTTGAGCCCCACTCAAAAAAGACACGTCCTATCATTCAAAATAAAAGAATACTGTTAAATGGTCCGGGCGACCCTATTCAATTTCAACTCAGACACTAGCTTTGAACTGTAACACTCAAAAAAGCATATTCATAAAGTATTGTCTCCCCTTCAACCTTCGTCTCAAATATAGTCCTGGACACTTAAGCCATCTACCCCCAACATTGAGCTGCATGATCACGAGTCTGAGTGTTGCTCGTGCAATATCAAACGCCAGCCCTTGGCCAACTGATTCCTTTGACCTTGATATCCATTGGGTAGTCTAATAAGTGCGGCCTACATCGATCAGTCTTGCATTTGGTAGTAACCGCTCAGCTCGAGGCAAGTCTATCCTAAGCGCCCGCAACCCCTTACTCCTGGAGATCAACTTGTAGAGTCTACCTGTTGTGATTTCGAGGCCACCTGAAAAAGCATTTGCACATATTATAATCATATCATTCATAATAATAATAATAATAATAAGTGAAATTAAAATTAAAATTTTCAAAACTGTATGATACTACATAACAGAATTTTAATATTAGTAATAAAACAAATTACATATTATATAAATAATTAAAAAACATACAAATTCAAACTGTAAATAATTACTCAAAAGAAAAAATGTGAGATGCAGGATGCTTTCTGGGCATCTCACCCACAGATTCAATTAACCACTGGGTTTCTCCCCAATTGTGCCTTTGTACTCTTTCAAAGAAAAGACGCCATCTCCATGACTCCCACATGCCCCAATGACCACTCCTCAACTCCATCCCTCACTGCAGATTGTCCACCACCCAATTAACTTTTAATTTGTTTTATTTTATTTTATTATTATTATTTTCCTCCACTTGCTTCAAATTTTATTCTATAAATTTATTATTATTTTTTTCCTCCACTTGCTTCAAATTTTATTCTATAAATTGCACCTTCTTCCCCTTCCCAAATTCCTCTTCCCCCTCTCCTCTCCTTCCCTGCTAAGTTTTCCTGCTTCCCAACCAGCCAAACCCTAGCTTTCTTTAGGTTTCAGCAAGATGTCAACACCCTAGCATCTGAAACCAGTGATTCTGCCTCTGGTTCTCAAGGTTCTGCAGGAAAAAGGAAGCTCTTTTTTTAAATTGTACTCTATATTAGCTTAAATTCTGTATTTCTTCAGCAAGATTACATCTTGCTGCACCACTCCTCCAAGTTACTTTTGCTCACATGCATCTTCCCTTCCTCTTAATGTTTCTGATTGATGTGGACCATCCTAAGTGAAATTCTACTCTCGGGGTTTATGATAAACTCTACCCTGAGGCGCAGGACCCATCTGGTGCAATCTTTTTCAGTCGTTTTTCTTTACTGGTTCTATGTTTTTTCATGAGCTAGTTCTGATCTCTCACCATCAGACCAGGACGTTATATTAACTACATATTATATTTCCCTATTCCCATAATAACTCTGTTTTCTAGTACTCTTCTGAAAATAACAATCCAGAAACAACACTGGATATCTAATTAATCACTCCATCCCTGAAGCAAGGAAACAGTTTGTCATCAATGGCTTCCACATCTTCTGGTTCATCCAACCTGCTGCCAAACTCTGGATCTGAAGCTGAAGTACTTCAGGCTCTGATGGATCAGAAGAAGAGGAAGAGAATGCTGTCCAACCGAGAATCAGCCAGGCGGTCAAGATTAAGAAAGCAGAAACACTTGGATGATCTCATGGCGCAGGTAAGCCAGTTAAAGAAAGATAACGGTCAGATTATCACCACTCTGAATCTCCGCACACAACACTACCTTGTCGTTGAGGCAGAGAACTCTGTCCTTAGAACTCAGACCATGGAGCTCTGCTCCAGACTCAGTTCCCTCAATGAAATCCTGCACTGCATCGGTGGAGAAACTCAGAGCCCATGGAACTTTTTGTCCATGAACCAGCAGCCTGTCATGGCTTCATCTGATATCATTCAATATTACATGATGACGACATGATGTAATTACGAATGTTTTAGTAAAAGTGGTGGTTTTGCTGTAAGTTTTGGGATGGAGGTCATTTATGTAATAGATTATTAGCTATAAAACCTTTTGCTTCCTGCGCTTCAGACTTAGGGCTCGTTTCGGTTGGCAGGTTATAAATGCCCGGGTATTTTTTTGAAAGCGTCGCGGTAACATTTGATCTGTATTTTTTGTCTGTTTATTCGAAAATACAGTTCTATTTTGATCTGTGTTTTTTGTCTGTTTATTCGAAAATACAGTTCTATTTTTATACTAATTTATACTAAAAGCAGACCGTAGATCAAACTCCGTCGCGTTTCATGATAAACTGCTTATTCTGAAACACACAAGCTGTCCTAAACACATCCAAAATGTGTTTTAGGTTTATGTGATATTATGGTTTCACAGGCTGGGTTACAAAATTCAATGGGACAAATTAATTAATTAATTATTATTTTTTATTTTGGGAGTAAAATGCAAATAAGTAATTTAAATGGCCTAGTGGGGAAGAGTGAGGAATGATGGTATTTTTAGTATTTTTATTTGTCTGTGGTTTGTTTTGGCGGTGGACTGATGTGGGCGGGGGGCGGCTGTAATTGTATTGAAGTTTGGGAGGAATTTAGATAAAGTTTAATATGTTGATATATATATTATATTATTTATGATAATATAAAATATAATTAAAAATGTTTGCTAGCGATACACCAGTTGTAGATGGTGGACGCATGTGTACGAGGGGATCAGGCATCAGCATTGACACGTACATTTTAATTAAAGGCGTTGGAATAACATCTTACTCAACTGGTTGGATTTAGATTTGTTTTTTAGAAGACATTTTGAGGAGTAAAGCATGAAGAAGAAGAGAAGATGAGAAGAGCAGTGAAACAGGAGAAATTATTGCGTACGGATACTGCATGTGGTGTCCGATCCTAATCGTAGAATACGGTGATTTATGGTCATGATATAATTCAGTTTTTTTTTTTTAAAAAAATTATGTGGGCCCACCGAAATACATCCTGATCGTATATCACATGATTTACGGTCATGATCGGACACCGCATCCATCTTGCATGCAGTGCCTGTCCGTATGGAATAATTTTTCATTCAAAAAATGATTCCTAATTTTCATCATATGAGATCCTTAATAAAATTATATTTTTATCCTTACTTTAATGAATCGTAATAATTCATTATTTGCCCTTATTTAAGTAAGAGCATTACAGATCAATTTTTGTCTTTTTTTAATGTTTTTTTTTTTATAATTATAAGTGATACATGCGTCTATAATTGATGATGTCAACTTTTCTTATTCATGTCTTACAATAAAGCATTTTCACATCAATAACCCATATTGATAGCTTTGCAAGGGTCTTCTAAAAAGCGTTTGGACCAGTAGACTCAATTGATTTGGGTTGGCTTTTTATTTATGGCTGTCAAGTGGCTTTTGCTCTGAGAATCCAAACTTCTTTCAAGTGGTAGCCGGTCAAATCTACCTCGATCGGTGTCGATGTATTTGGTCTGGGCGATCCTTCGGCAGCTGGGTAGAAATTCAGTTGATCAGCCTTAGACATGTTGATGATCTTCAGTTGATCAGCTAATTGAGCACTTAAAGTCCTATGTAAGATCATTGAATTTCATTTTTTTTTTCTATAACTGACATTTTTCTTACACCAAAGGCCGCTACCAATGAATCAGGTTAAAAGATGCACGCGCCCGCAGATACACACACACACACACACATATACATCTATATAAATATAAATATAAATATAAATAAATAAATAAACATATATATATATATATATATATATAT
>NW_018164536.1:1160843-1173905 GCF_001263595.1 Phalaenopsis equestris
TATATATATATATATATATATGGCATTTTACATAAAAATATTCTCCATATTTAATAAATGTTTTGATTTAATATAAAAGATAATCAATAATGACATACTTTTATTAAACAAAATTCAATTCACCGAAAAAGGGTCCGAAATAAAAATTACTATTTTTAAAATGAAAATTTTTAAGAGGAAAATGGTATGGCGTCATTTTCAATTAAAATGATCGTATTAGCATATATCATTGATAATATAATATTGTTTTCTCATAAGTGTAAAAAAACATTCATATATTATTGAAGTAATGAATTGTATATAGTATATTTTAATATAGAAGTTGCGTGAATTTAAAGGCATTCGAGCTATTTTAAAGGGATAATTTGTGGCATATTTAGGATATGTTTGGAGTAGCTGCAGCATATTAATAAGTTGTTGATAAGCACCTGATTTAGATAAATTGTTGTTTAGCAGCTGATCCAGATAAACTAGTTGAAAAACAAAAAAAAATGATTTTAGAATAGTACAAAAAAAAGATACAGAGTATCAATATTGATAAAAAAAAAAAACTACTAAAATTATAATTAAAAATATGATAATATTAATTTTAAAATCCAGACTGCATGTCACGAGCTACGTCGTCCTCCAGAGATATCATCCAACCCCGATCACTATCAGCAGTGGAATCTGTCAGATTTTTTGCTCACCGGAAGAAGTCACACTTCACTGTGATGCCCCGTAGGTACCTGTAGAACTGTCTCACTCAACTATGTGCCCAACTTGACATCAGTAGAGGCGTTCATAATCTGCAGTGACAGATCATCGTCAGGAGGTCTCTGAAATCTGGAGCTCATCTTTCTTGAATGATTTAAAAGACAAATCATTAGCCATGTTAAAATTGCTAGAAGAAATAATTAATAAATTTTTTTTAAGGAGTTAGGTCTTAGAGAACAAAGTGTACCAACCAACGAATCTTTCACTATAAGAATACAACGAACTTTGTAAAATAAAGGTTCTTGGTTGCCCTTAGCTCACTTAATACCAAGCTCGTGTGTATCACATATGCATATCACCAAAAAAAAGTCATCTAGAAGTACCTCAAAAGCCCCAGCTTTGAAAAGAAGAGAGGAACTTGGTTGCCTTTATCGGAATTCAAATGTGACATCAACCAGCAAATACTAACAAGCCATCTAGACGAACTTACTAGATCGAACGTCTCAACATGGACTTCACAAACTCACAAACAAGAACAGAAAGCAATCAAAAAAGGAGGAAAAACATATAAAAGCATCATTAAACTTACAATATATAAAATTTCATTAATCAAGGGAACATGAAATAAACACAAACTTCATAAATTGATAAAAATAGTAATCAATTACAGTTTTGTGCAGGTGTGAGGTCTCAGAGAACTAAGTACACTAACCCCACTGAACATGTCATAACAAAAAGACGACAGACCTTATAGGTTCTTGGTTGCCTTTAGCTCACTTAATACCAAGTTCGTGTGTGTCACATATGCATATCACAAAAAAAGACCATCCAGAAGTACCTCAAAGACCCTGACATCGAAAAGAAGAGAGGAACTTGATTGCCTTTGTTGAGATTTCACATGTGACCATGGATGGATGATAGTGGCCGGGAGACTATAAATTAACGATTGTGATTAGGTGACTACAGTTCCAGGTAATTATTATCATGTGATAATTGAAAGGTCATAATAAAGAGATTGAGGTCAGATGATCGTACTTGGGTGTCATTGGTGGTTTGATGACAATAATTACACAACTGTGGTTCTAGGATGGTTGTGACCGTCTAACGATGATGGATGGGCAATGCAGCCTGACAAATGTGGATGAATAGTGACAATTTGATAAAATTCGATTATGATAGTCTAAGGATGATGGATGAACAAAATCCAACAACACTAGACAAATGGTGGCAACCCAACAACTGTGTTCAAATAGGGTTGGCCATGTGATTATTGTAGTTGGGTGGTCATTCTCTGATAGTGGTTAAATGATGATGGTCAAGCGGTTGTCGCCTAATGGTAGTGATTGTATGGAACTAGTTCGAATGTAATGGTCAAGCAGTGAAGATCTGACGACAATGGTTAGATAATAATATTCTAATGATAGTGGATTGATAGCAATGTTCATGCAGAGAGAGGCTAAGGATCCTCCAAAACTCTAAGCCATATATTATATTCAATCAAGCCCTAAGTTTACTTCTAGCTCTTCTAGCTCTCACCTATCATCCCCAACTTGGCCTTCATGTAAAAAGTGGGAGTGTGTTTATTAATTTTTTGAGTGGTATCTTTCATAAATACAAAAGATCAGACTACTTTTAATGAATAACTGAAAGTAGCTTTTTTTATTATGAGATATTTTATGATAATTTGATGTCTTAATAATGTTTAAATTAAGCCATTTTTGACAAGTTAGATTTGATCGTTGAGAAACTCAATTTGATTATAAGCATGTAAGATTTAGAGATTACTTTGTCATCCAATTATTAATATAAAATTTTCAGATATCTTTTAAATACTTAATTTTAGTCTCACTTGGACTCAGATCATATTATTTTTTTATCACCTAGTTCGTCTTATTCAGACATTCAGTTAAATTGTAAGTTTTGCCATAATCAAGCCTAGTTAATCTTGAACATCATCCAGAAGTTTTTTAATTTAAAATGCATTAAGATTTGTGTTTGACTAAATTATTTTTTATGATGTATTTATGGCTCTCTTTTTTGAGATAAAATGATACATCAAGACTCCGCATGCAGAGCTGCTTGTGAAGTCTAATCTCGCACTGACACACACACACTTAACTTGCTATTCGTGTGTGTGTGTGTGTGTGTCAGTGATATATATTCCTTTTTTGCTTCAATCTAGGGGTGTAAACGAGCTGAACACGAGTGAGCCCAGGCGTAGCTCATGTTTGACTCATTAAACAGTATCATTGGCCGTGACACACACACACACGAAGCATACATTTAATGTTTCATGAGAACCAAATTATGTCCTTTTTTGCTTCAATCTAGGGGTGTAAACGAGCTGAACACGAGTGAGCCCAGGCGTAGCTCATGTTTGACTCATTAAACAGTATCATTGGCCGTGACACACACACACACGAAGCATACATTTAATGTTTCATGAGAACCAAATTATGTCCTTTTTTGCTTCAATCTAGGGGTGTAAACGAGCTGAACACGAGTGAGCCCAGGCGTAGCTCATGTTTGACTCATTAAACAGTATCATTGGCCGTGTTTGGACCGTTTATATTTCTAACATAAAAAATTTGTTCGTGTACGACTTGTTTGCTTACCAAGCCGAACTCGAGTTATTCGCGAGCAAAGAATTGTTTTGATAACTCTAATCACGAGGAGTAGAATGTTAAGAGTACGGGCGAGATTTAAATCTATTTATTTATATTAAAACATAATTTAAATATATTTAGTATATTTTTATTCTATTTTTTAAAATAATAATTTTGCTTGATTATAATTCTTTGTAGACTAGTAGACAATTAAATTATTTAAAAATTAAATTATTTAAAAATAATACTCACGTGAAAGAAAAAAAATTTTGTTCATGTTTAGCTCGTTTAAATATCGAGCGCAAAAAATTGTTTTTGTTTGGCTTATTTGCATAGTGAACGAATCGAATATAAGCTTCTTAACGGGCCAAGCACAAATTAGTTGCGAACAACGAGCCGTTTTGGCAGCCCTAATCCGTCAATTAGGACTTTGTGAAATCCACCGATATTAAAACATATGACAAAATTTTATTTAATGTAATTATTAAAATTAGACTCCCTTTATTAATTTTTCTAAAAAGAGAGGATTTCATGCCCGGCCCAATTCATCAAGGCCCATTAAATCCACTGGGCAACCATCCTTCTGGACCCTCCACACTTGATGTAATAAACTCAATCAAACAAGTCTACTCAATTACATTGGATTGCTGAGCTGAGATTTAATGTAATAAAATCAGAGTAATTTTGAATTGAATTATTGTTCTAAATTCGAAAAATCAAATAATGACATGGCTAAGTTCTGAGTATTTATACTCTCAATGGCTAAATATTTTTCAAATATTTATTATTTTTCAAATAAATGAGTTGTATGTTAATAACTTTAATTTTACTTTTTTTTATTGGTATTATTAGCTACTCTATTTGCCCATCTTCCATCATATACCAATTATTTGCGAGTATAATTAGATACAAATCATATGAAATATTGATATTTCTAATTAAATAATCAGGTGATTTCCTTAAACTACTGAATCGATGCATTTACACATACTACGATCAAATCATTGAGAAAATGATTAAAATGAGTTGGGGTTTTACCATGAATTTTGATATTTGAGTGAGAATTTAAAAATGGAAGAAAAAGGGCAGTTGATTTGTAAATAAGGTGATTCGGGGGTCTCTATGTCATTACTGTTAGCTGAAGCCTGATAGAAAACCGCTCCAGCCACTCTGTTCCCGATCGCGAAAGGTCTCGACCGTGACTGTGAGGTTTCACGAACTGCTCCTGGTTCACAAAACGCCGCCTCCCTTCACGTCGCTCTGTTCCTTTAACTCGACCGTGACTGTGAGGTTTCACGAACTGCTCCCGCCTCCTGGTTCACGAAACGCCGCCTCCCTTCACGTCGCTCTGTTCCTTTAAGTCGCGAACATGCGGATGGTTGAGTGTGTGCGTGTGGTTCGAGCAAGAGAAGTATCACTCTCCAAGGCCTCTTCTTCGGCAGGCTGGCTCGCGACAAAAGGAAGAAGAAGAAAGACATCGCACAGTCTCTCCTTCAGATTTTGCACGACCCTTTTTTGTGTTCTTCTTCAGGCTTCCATGGGACGGTGGAAGAGAAGTGCAAGATGTAGTTCCTTGCAGCAGAAGGAAGAAGAAAATTATTCTCTCTTGGTTTCTTCTTGGTGATTTGTGGCAGAAGATGAACTGTGTTTAATTCTCTTGTAAATTTATCTTCTTCAATGTATCTCGGAGTAGAGAGAGAAGAAGAAAGAGAACAACAAAGTAAGAGATCCATCTTATAAGTCGAGACAATCGACTGATGTAAATTCCTCAAATAGTAAAATTCTCTGCAACTTCGTGGACGTAGGTAATTTGCCGAACCACACAAATCTGTGTGTTCCGCTGTGTTACCGTTTGCTGGTGTTAATTTTTTCGTTCTATTTTATCTTCATCAAAGATCGTTCTTCTATTTTATATATATACCACAACAATTACCCACGAAAATGCTCTATAAGAATGATGATGATAGAAATAATTTTAAACACAGATTATTTTCATGATGAGAAGAAAAATCAGTAAATGAAAATTCACCATAAGACATCAATTTTAAGAAAAAAACTATACAATATGAAAGAAATTTTCACACTATAATTTGAATGAAATAAAAGAAACTATCAACAGCAAAGCCAGAGAAGAAACACCACCACACAAGGAGGAACTAATCTCAACCGCTCGATGTTCTCAGGTCCTTGGTCTTATTGTTGCTGCGCCGTGTATTGCAAGAATGTACAGGAGCTGGGTTGCTGAAAGTATGATCATAAAAGCTTCCATTGTTCTCTGCAAATACAAGAAAAAAAAATCGAAAATAATTAGTACTTTTCAATGTTTTTGGTTGATTGAATTTATTTTAGACGTACCAGACGTGTATTTCTCCCCTCTAAATCAATTTCCTTGCAGGCCAGACTGCATAAAATAGGAGGAAATTTAGTATATTGACTATCACTTCCTTTATTAACTCACTGCTCTATGCAAAAATAAAAGGAGCCCTAAATAGACTTTGAACTAAACGAGTCTATATATATATATATATATACATACATACAAATTCTCCAATGAAAGTCTTAGGTCGCATACATATTTAACCCAAAAGGACTGTTGGGGTAAACTGCTTTTTAGCAGTTTATTTAAAAAACTGCATTTTCAAATAACTGAAATCAGCATTTTGACATCGTTCCTGGTTTGGTGTGGTGGCAGTTTTCTAGTTGCGATCTGACTTTTACACAAAAAAAAAAAATTGTAATAGTCACCGTAGCTTTTTGAACAACAGATTATTTTTCAGTGACTTATTACTAAGATGCAGTAACCCTAAACAAACCCTAAGAAAATTCACGGGAGTACATATTCATATATTTTAACACTTAAGTTTTAATTATTTGATTAACATGCATACAACACAATTCTTACGTACAGAACTTCTTGATTGAGATGCATACATGCCTCTTTGCTCTCATGTATTTGTTACTTAGAACATGAACATGTAGGCTTACATACACATAATGCAAGCTTCATATAATTTTGATGCAAGTTACGTACAACTCAAACATCCAAGCTTACATACACAACATGCAATTTTCATGCAAATTACATGGAACATAAACAAGTAAGTTTACACGCACATCATGTAATTTTCATGCAATTTGCATGATAAGAACATTTAAATATTTAAGCTTATTTATAAACATGTATACGGGTCCGTTTGGGGTAGCTTATAAGTGCGGGCGGCGTTTTAAAATGCCGCCGTACCGTTTGGTTTGCGCGTTTGGCCAGCTTATCTGAAACTGCGTTTAGGCTTTTTTTACACTAAACGCAGGTCGCGGGTCGACCCCTGCGGCCAGCCTGCGGGCCACGTTTCAAGATAAGCAGCTTATCCTGAAACACACAAGCTGTCCTAAACAGACTCGTAATCTCCAAACAAACTTCCATGCAAGTTACCTTAAACCCGTAATCTCCAAACAAACTTCCATGCAAGTTACCTTATTTTAGCAGTTTATTAAAAAAACTGCATTTTCAAACAACTGAAATCAACATTTCGACATCATTCCTGGTTTGGTGTGGTGGCAGTTTCCTAGTTGCGATCTAGTTTTTCCACAAAAAAAAAAAAAAATTGTAGTAGTCACCGTAGCTTTTTGAACAGCAAATTATTTTTCAGTGACTTATTAATAAGCTGCAGCAACCCTAAACAAACCCTAAGAAAATTCACGGGAGTACATATTCATATATTTTAACACTTAAGTTTTAATTATTTGATTAACATGCATACAACACAATTCTTACGTACAGAACTTCTTGATTGAGATGCATACATGCCTCTTTGCTCTCATGTATTTGTTACTTAGAACATGAACATGTAGGCTTACATACACATAATGCAAGCTTCATATAATTTTGATGCAAGTTACGTACAACTCAAACATCCAAGCTTACATACACAACATGCAATTTTCATGCAAATTACATGGAACATAAACAAGTAAGTTTACACGCACATCATGTAATTTTCATGCAATTTGCATGATAAGAACATTTAAATATTTAAGCTTATTTATAAACATGTATACGGGTCCGTTTGGGGTAGCTTATAAGTGCGGGCGGCGTTTTAAAATGCCGCCGTACCGTTTGGTTTGCGCGTTTGGCCAGCTTATCTGAAACTGCGTTTAGGCTTTTTTTACACTAAACGCAGGTCGCGGGTCGACCCCTGCGGCCAGCCTGCGGGCCACGTTTCAAGATAAGCAGCTTATCCTGAAACACACAAGCTGTCCTAAACAGACTCGTAATCTCCAAACAAACTTCCATGCAAGTTACCTTAGCTTTACATAAACATCAATCTTCATGTCATAACATGCAAGTTTACGTAAATTCCATGCAATTTTCATGAAATTCATATGCTTAGAACATGTAAACACACAAAATTATAATCTCCATGCAATCTTCATAAATTTCAAGGTGTTCCTCCAGTTATGATAATTTGGCCACAAAGTTAGAAGTTATTGCCTTTTTAAAAAAGAATAATTGCAAGCAATTAAAATAACTCTAAATTATAAATAAAAATAATTGAAATAAAGAGAAAGTACATGATACTTGTAGTTCGAAACTTAGAAGAGTTACCCCATGGCAAGAAGAGTAAGAGTCCAGGCAATGACAGCAGAGGAGGCAGCCGCAGGCAAGCTATCAGAATTCCAAGCTCGAAGGTGGTTGATGCCAGCAAGAGCGGCGGCGGCCCCAACAACAGAAGCAATGAGCGCAAATATGACAAAGAAGCCGGTCGCTGCGTTCCCCATTGGGAAGAAAATTGGCGAGAATTGGGCAGGGAGAACCAGCCCAGATGCTGTTCATCAAAATTCTCACAGTACATTACATCAGATAGGATTTCACTAATCATTACTTAGTTTTTTTTTTGAATTAATAAAATAGAAATTTCAATTTAATGAATTTTAATAAGAATAATATTAATTAAAGTGAGATAGTATTTTTAATTTACAAAAAATAATCATTAATAATGATTTACTTTTTTTTATCAATTATAATTACAGTAATTAAGTCACAATTAGCATAGCATATTATTTAATTAATCGTGAGAAAGAATTTATAAATCTAATTAAACATAAGAACTATTGTATAATCAAATTGAATCATAAATAGTATTATTTTAGCTAATTGAATTTTTTTTTAATTAATTAATGCTTATAACGAAATTAATTTGAAATGTAAATTACAAAACTAATTCAGCGTACAATTAATGTTAGAAACCTTCCCTACTCCATGGGGAAAAAAAAAAAAAAAAAAAATCTAATTTTATGTGAGATTTACATACCTACCACCCCCAATTAGTCTGTATTTACATATCAGCCATCTAAACCTCAATTTTGCATACGGATCACCCAATTTATGACGAAAATATGGGAATCCGGTGATCTGTATGTTAAAATTGAAATTTTGATGGTTGACATGTTAATACATAAGGATTGAGTGGTACCATGTAAAGTCCCCATAAATTGTTTAATGATGGGGTTTTTTTGTAATTGTTCTCTTTCTTTCTCAAATTCATCGATCATGTTATATGTTATTAGGGTATGCTAACTTTGTTTTGCAGGAACACGAACATTCAAAAACTGAAGCAAAAGGGTGAACCTCAACTAAACCATTAACGACAAACTAAACTTTAGGATAATTTGAAATCTTTACGAATCCGCTACTCTTAGGATAAGATTTTCCTCACAACCTAAATCCCGATAAAATTATGGAGAAACACTACCAAAATAATCAAAATGATGAAGCGTCAGCATACCAATGATGAAACCATTATCGATGGCAACATCGACCGCCCAACCCCCAATCGCCGCCACGATGGCGTACATGCAGAAGTTAAGGAGAAGAAGAAGGCCAGCCAGAGGCTTAAGCTCTCCTGCCATTGCTTCAATTAACAATTATGTGTATGGAAATAATGTTATTGTCACAACAAACCTTTATTTGCATGAGATTGTGTGGCTTGCTCTTGTTTGCAGCTATGGTTATATATCTGAAAGGATTTATGTAAAGCATGATGAGAATGTTCTTTGCTTGCAGGATATAGCAGGTTTTGAACTTGGCATGGCTGTAAAGGAGAATTGGAAGGCTTTATATCCAAGGAAAGGAGGAGAAGAATATATATGAATGATTGTCCATAAACTAACTATATAAATAATTAAAAAAAAAAAAGCTTAAAATGCATTAAATAAATAAATTTGTAAAAATAAAATTCAAAATTATGGAAAAATGATCCTAAATAAGCCCTTAGGGTTACTTTGAGGGAGAATTTATTGAGAAACTTGAAGGCTGGCACTTTATTCCTTGATAAATTGTGGCAGCTTTGTTAAAGAAATCATGAATGGTTCTTGTCTTTTAAAGGGAGATTAGGATTTCTAGGTTTCTAAGGCACTCAAATATCCTTATTTGAGGAAGGAGTAATCTCTTAATTAGTATTAAAATATCTATTTAATGATGGTGTGGCTGGGATAAAACAATATAAAGGGTGCATTTTCATGTAAATAATAGTCTTATTCACATGACAATACATGTATCAAATATAATGTGTTTCATTCAATATTTTGCATGATATTATGAAAAATTCAATGAAGATTGTGACATATCTTATAGCTTACAAGCAAATTTAAGGAGAGTTAAATTTCAAGAAAATTGGACATAAAATGATTTTTATGAAATCAATAATAAATGTACTTATTACGTGCTGGAATATTTGTGACCTTAGAGTGATAATTTAATGTATTAGCATCATACGAAGTTCCATCATCACCCACACAGATAAAAGAAAAGTAGTGGGAGAAGTTACCGTAATTTTTTATTTGGAAAACGCAAGTTAAAAGGGAAAAAAATTACATGGGCAAGCTCAATCAATGTAAAACACTATGTATTTGTAAATACATAAGTTCACTCTTTTCATGAATTAGAGAAGAAGAAAGTATAAAACATATAATCACAGATGTATAATCACACTTTTTCCATAATAGTCGTAAACGGGCTACAATAAATATAATTCTTGGCTATAATATTAATAGCAGGTCATAAATATAGTCTTCGGTTGCTACACAGACAGTTATTGGCCATGAAGGTTATAGACAGGCTGCAATGACGTTAGTTAGCCATGAAAGTCTTAGTTTGATGTTGTAATAGTATTAGTTGGTCACATAAGCCATAGCTGATAACAACAATATAATAAGTTGGCTACATAGGTCGTAGTTGGAAGTTGTAACAATAGTAGTTGGTCACAAAGTTTGTAATTAGCGGCTTTAATAGCATCAATGGGCAACAAAGGCCGTAGTTGGAAGCCGTAACTGTAATAGTTGGTCAAATAAGCCGTAGTTGGTGACTAAATTATTGTCAATTGGCCAAATTAGATGTTGTAATTGGTGACTGCAATAGCTTTTTTTGGCCATAGAGGCCATAGTTGGAAACTATAACAAGAGTAGTCAGCCACATAAATTGTAATTGATGAAGATAATATCTTTTATTGTCCAAATAGATCATAGTTGGTGACTGTACTCCTTTAAAAGAGATCGGTGTTAAAATTTTACACCAAACACTACATTTATCTTTAAACAACATAAAGAAAAATACAGGTGTTAGGAACAACAACCGTATTCTGCCTACAAAGATCACAAAAAGTGTTCACCGACTGTCGTAGGTCAGTGTTGGCAAGCAATGTTGACCAGCAATGGTACAGTGTTCAACGGCTCTGAAGGCAGAAAGTCGTCTTTAGGTCTTCAATGCAGGTGTTACACATTACAATCATATTTGGGATACAAAGTTTGCAAACATGGATAGCGGCGACAGTCGAAGGAGTAGGAGGTCAGCGACAACAATCACTGATGGCCGACGATAGTCGACGGTTGTTGACAAATGGCGGTCGACAATGGTCGATGGCTACTTAGAAAGGGAGTTATCACCGGGTCTTCAGTCTAGAATAAACTTTGATATTCCCCTACTTCTTCCCCCTCATGTGTAGAGCGAGAGTCGATTGATAGCCTCTGAGGTAGAGGCATTTTGTTCTTCTGATCCATCACTTTGCTAACTATTTAATCAGACCGTCCACATTGATTCTTCTTGATCATAGATGATATTTTAATGATTTGTGCATCTTAATGAACTTAGAATTGAATGATCTTATGTTTATTTGATTCTTCTTGTAGAGACGCTCAATTTTACCATAGATTCATATGTTAAATTTGGAGTTAATTGGATCATCAAGTTGACGATCCCAATATCTCAATGGCTTGATCCGAGCTTGATTGGATCCAGATTGACTCATCTTTAACATCATTTGATTAGTCATTTCGAGACAGTTTGATTATAAACTCACTTAAATCAGGAGCCCGAATGATCTTGAATTTCATTATGAAATGTTTATTGTTTAAAAAATACATCAAGATTTGTGCTAGATGATAAAAATATCTCGACGAAGCAACACAATAAATGAACCAAATATATGTTATATGTTGATTATAAGATATTATACATCACATCTGAAAGGACAAATAATCCAAAAAATAATGTGAACGTCTAGTAAAGAAAGTTATTAGAGATGCTTGATTTGTTTCCACATATATATATATATATATTACATATTCTAGTGCACAATGCATCCTGCTACACATTTGTTTGTTTGCATGATTTTGGTCATATATTTAGGCCGCACATCATCTTCCGGGCCTCTGTCGCCACGACACTCCCATCACTTTTGGTCACTGCTGCTACGGTACACCTTTCTTCGGGCCACGGCCTATATATATACATTCATGCATGTACATACATATAGATATATATATTGGCAAAAGGGCAGGTACATCAAAAGTGAGGCTGGCAGGAAAATATCAAAATCAAACGGGCACCGATCAAAGAATGTTTGGCAGGTAATGGCAATATCAAGAAAGTGCTGGAAAATTTTATATGTGAGCTCTTATATAACAATTATATATAAGACTAATAAAATTATAATCCAACATATATTATTTATTTGACTAATTAGATATCTTAATATTTATATGAAATTTATATTATATGGAGACTAAGAATGTATTTTAATCTTAATGATGGGCTAAAATAAATAAATATATATATTTATATATAAATAGAGTCATACATTAATTCTCATTCTACTCATAATAATAATAATAATAATAATAATAATAATAATAATAATCATTCTAATCATGTAAAATCTAATCAAAATCTTCAGCATTAAAGCTGCCGCCATTATGAATGAAATTTGGATTGTCAATCTGGCAGACTCAACCTGACAACTTTGGACCACTCAAGCTTATAAATGCCTTCTTGAGGGTGACAGGATAACATCAGGTAAAGTAGTGCTCGAGAATACCTTAAATAGAGCAAGCAAATAAATAGATAAATAAATAAAAATAGAATTTAGTAAATTACAAAAATAAAAAATAAATGGACCCAGATATAAGCCTTCAAATTAAGTTCCTTTTATCATTATTAACTTTGTAAGCTTTGGTCGTTGATATTTAAAAATTATGATGATTTTTTTTTATTTATTTAAAAATATACTGTTAGAATTATATTTATTCACATTTTTTAACCTTACTATTGTTTTTTTTTTAACCAGTATTCACCAATATCCATCTACTATATATTAAAGATGGTTGTATGTCTTATTATAGGGGGAGACATGCATAAAGGATCATATCTTTGATGCATGAGGCAACATATAACACTCTTAAACTTTATATATATATATATATATATATA
>NW_018164536.1:1173948-1177112 GCF_001263595.1 Phalaenopsis equestris
AAATAAACAATACCTCAAAAATAAAATATTCTTTTATATATATATATATATATATATATATTGGGTGCTTGAACCAAGATCTTAATGATAGAAGTGAAAATCACTAGGTCAAAGCATGGTTCAAAACATATTCATGACTAAGTCGACTTAAATTTTCTTAAGGGGTTCTAACAGTAACTCCTCTGTTTTATTTGATGTCAATTTTTTTTTATATTTTTACTCAAAAATATGCCAATTTGAATGATATTTTATTTGGTGTCAATTTTTTTTAATATTTTTACTCAAAAATATGCCAATTTGAATGATAAAAGTATGATTATCTAGCAATGCAGTTTTATTATAGTTGTAATCAAGCCGATTCGAGTCAAGTATGTCATGCATTGGACTTGATTTGGTTATTTCCTCATTCAAGTAATACCGACTCATCATTATTGCTCTAAATCTTAAAAATAAAATTAGAAGTTTTTTTTCCGACATTTTATCTCCTTGGGTTATTTCCTCATTCAAGACAAAGGGTGCATTTTCATGTAAATAATAGTTTTATTCACATGACAATACATGTATCAAATATAATGTGTTTCATTCAATATTTTGCATGATATTATGAAAAATTCAATGAAGATTGTGACATATCTTATAGCTTACAAGCAAATTTAAGGAGAGTTAAATTTCAAGAAAATTGGACATAAAATGATTTTTATGAAATCAATAATAAAGATACTTATTAAGTGCTGGAATAGTGTTGGAATATTTACGACGTTAGAGTGATAATTTAATGTCTTAGCATTATACGAAGATTCATCATCACCCACACAGATAAAAGAAAAGTAGTGGGAGAAGTTACTGTAATTTTTTATTTGGAAAACGTAAGTTTAAAGGGAAAAAACTACATGGGCAAGCTCAATCAATGTAAAACACTGTGTGTTTGTAAGTACATATGTTCACTCTTTTCATAAATTAGAGAGGAAGAAAGTAGGAAACATATGATCACAGATGTATAATCACACTTTTGCCATAACAATTATAATCGGGCTACAATAAATATAATTCTTGGCTATAATATTAATATTAGGTCATAAATGTTGTCGTCGGTTGCTACACAGACAATTGTTGGCCATGAAGGTTATAGACATGCTGCAATAATGTTAGTTAGCCGTGAAAGCCGTAGTTTGAAGCTGTAATAGTATTAGTTGGCCACATAAGCCATAGTTGGTAACAACAATATAATCATTTGGCTACATAGGTCATAGTTGTAAGTTGTAATGATAGTAGTTGGTCACAAAGTTCGTAATTAGTGTCTCTAATAGTGTCAGTGGGCAACAAAGGCCGTAGTTGGAAGCCGTAACTGTAATGGTTGATCACATAAGCTATAGTTGGTGACTGAAATATTGTCAGTTGGTCAAATTAGATGTTGTAATTGGTGACTGCAATAGTTTTTGTTGGCCATTAAGGTTATAGTTGGAAGCTATAACAAGAGTAGTCAGCCACATAAATTGTAGTTGATGAAGGTAATATGTATAATTGTTCACATAGATCGTAGTTGGTGACTGTACCACTTCTCTCAATGAGATCAAAGTTAAAATTTTACACCAAACACTACATTTATCTTTAAACAACATAAAAAAAATTCAGCTGTTATGAACAACAACTGTATTTTAGCTACAAAGATCACAAAATGTGGTCACCGGCGGTAGTAGGTCAGTGTTGGCAAGCAATGATGACCGACAATGGTAGAGTGTTCAACGGCTCCGAAGGAAGAAAGTTATTGTTAGGTCTTCAATACATGTGTTATACGTTATAATCATATTTGGGATACAAAGTTTGCAAACATGGATAGTCGTTGCCAGTCGAAGGATTAGGGGGTCGACAACGAACTGATGGTCGACGATAGTCGACGGTTGTTGACAAATGGTGGTCAACAATGGTCGATGGCTATGAAGAAAGGGAGTTATCACCGGGTCTTCAGTCTAGAATGAACTTTGATATTCCCCTACTTCTTTCACCTCACGTGAAGAGCGAGAGTCTATTGATAGCCTCTGAGGTAGAAGCATTTTGTTCTTCTAATGCATCACTTTGCTAACTATTTAATTAGACCATCCATGTTTCTGTTCGTTTTTCTCTTTTTTATTTTAGAAGGTGTCGTCGGCTTGTCGATCGTCGTATACTTCCCCCATTCGAATAAATCTCCCTCTTGAATCACATAAGTTCAGTGATTCAAAAAGGAGAGAAACCGAATAAGAAAGGACATAAGCCAAGAAGACAAATAAGAGAAAAAGTAAAACGTGGAGAGTCTACGTGCGATAAACCTCGCAAGGATAGATCAAGAATGTCTGCCAAAACAAGATCGGGCGGAGGCACCTTAAACCAATATCCATGAAAAAAAAATCTATATAGACTACCCATAACCAGAGAGTCAGGTACATGTACCTGTTCTAAGAGCACTCCCAGAGGGACGTGTTCCTACTGGTTGATTACATCTTGAGGGATATCCAAGAATACTCTCGATAAAAGAAGTTTCTTTTGGATTATTGTGAACCAAGGGCAATAGGTATTCAAAAGAAGGTTATTCCCTGTGGGACCAATCCCGATGCATTAAAGCTCATGCTAAGTCATCGAGCAGAGAGTGAGTCTCTTACATCCCCAATGGGTAGCGGCTAATCGACACATGAGACCTACGAAATAACCTAAATCATCTTGACGAAGATATCCCAACATGTCAAAGCACGTCCGAGCCATAAGGGTAGAGGACAAACCGTTGTATCCCAAATGGGCGGTAACTCATCGACATTCGGCCGTCAAGGTGATATCAACGAAGTCAAGGAGCAATAGGGCTCAAAGGGGCTAAAAAAAATGAGGTAGAGTCATCTTAGAAGGTAGAGGTAACTGAGTCGGGGTACCACGGACCACCCGTCATCCACAGCTACCTGGACCCTAAGTCTACCTAGTCGTGAAGGTATTCTACCCAACACACTCTAAGGTCCCCGATCAGCAATCCATGAATTGCGTCGTCCACGGGAACCTCAGTAGCCTTAAGGTCAAAGGAAAGAAACTCAATCCTATGACTAAAAATTGGAGTTCCAAGAGGTGGGACTTATACCTGCCGAAATGACAAGGATGCCTCAGGAAAGAAGAGAAAGTGGAGGGTCATCTACAAAGCTGGAAAA
>NW_018164536.1:1177129-1179759 GCF_001263595.1 Phalaenopsis equestris
GCTCCAAACAAATAGGACTAATAGGACTGATCCCCCGTCTGGATCGGGGATCTAGGCGCACTAGATAATCACCTATATGAAAGATGTTGGACCAGTCAGGTTGGAGAAGTACGGGGACTCCTCCTCAGAACATGCAAATATGAATGCAGTTATTTAGGGCGGTCCTAAGTATTGTGGATGCCCTATTAATATATGATGGAAAGTAAATGTTGCAATTTTTAAATCCTGAATATTTTAATCCTAAATTTTAATTATCTTAAATATTTTATTTATGATTTTATATAATTTTTAGGATTTTAGGTCCTAAAGTGCCTATGTGACATCGTGAAATCCCAGATCACAGAAAGAAACAAGAAAAACATATGCAAATGTGCAAACATGCAACATGATGCAAAAGGCCAAACAAACGGAATCAAAACAATAAATAGGCCGGTGCAACATATCCCAGAAAAGAAAAAGAGCGGTCGGACTTCGTATATACATGCCCAGTTCTAATTCTATACATAAATATAAAATGCAGACTTAAGATATAGGGCACGAGCATCCACTCCTGATCCCTTCCACGTGGTTCCCGTACCAAACACCTTGAAACTCATGCCCGTATCTTATTTCTGCTATAGGACTCTTCTAGACTCTAAAAAGTACATAGGAGAAAGAAAAGACTCAATCTTGCATGAAAAATAAGTGTTAGCGGGAAAGCTCACATGCAAATACAGTATCATGAGTCATGCCTTATAAGTGGGGAGCTAAATAGCACCTGCAAGAAAAATAATCAGAAATCATCACATGCTCCCTCAATAGTCGTATCTATGTGTGTGCATATAAATAGGCATGGCCCTCTGCAGATAAATACCCTAACACACTACCACACATATGCAGCATGCAGTCACACCACAAGCATAATGCAAAAGAAAGATACATGACTAGGGCAACCAAACCAGTAAAGAACAATAGTCATGCCGCAAAAAAAACTACCTAGCACCCTAAATCCTAGCCTAGCACACCATCTAATGAAAAGTGCGTCAACCTAGTATCTAAGTGTGGGGTAAGTCTGGGTATAATATGGCTTTGATAGGGCCATACCGACCCCATCCTAAAGATCTGAAGGATTTAAAGGGTGTCACGAAGAGTGGTGACACGAGTTAGATTTATTAGATCTTTATAGATCTTTAGCGCATGTGATAACTCACATTGTTCACTGGAATCGACTCAACAAGTGATGCTCGTTAAAAAATTAACCTAGCAGGCAATGCTCGTTAAGGCATCGCGACCAACACTGAGTCACTCTCCTAACAAGCCTAGCTTGCTATCTGTTGACCTCATTTTTCGTTGAGGTTTAGAAAACTTCTTTAGTAGCCTAGGTCTAGCCATAGGACTTTCCTATTGACTAGTCTTAGAAAATTAGAAGAGGTACCCCACCATGGGGAATACCGGTAAGGCATTGACCCGAAGGTGGGCATGTCGTGACGGCAGCGGCCCGAAAAGAGGGTATGTCGGTAAGGCGATGACCGGAAGGTGGGCATACCGTGACAGCAGCGGCCCGAAAAGAGGTATGCCGGTAAGGTAGTGACCCGAAGGGGGGCATGCCGTGACGGCAGTAGCCCACAGGAGCCCAAAAAGAGGGTATGCCGGTAAGGCAGTGACCCTAAAACACAAGTGATGTGACCAATTCGGGATAACCAACAGAGACACAAGTGGTGCCAACCAGTCCGGGACTGCCGATTAAGGCACAAGTGGTGTCGGTGCAAGTGTAAGTACAACGTGTAAATGCAAGGTGCAAGGTGTATAGTGCTAGTGCAAGTGCGATATATGACATACAATATGTAACATGCAAGACACACATATGTAAACAATGAGATGCAAATGGGTCCGGGACTGTTGATCAAGGCACAAGTGGTGTCGGTGCAAGTGTAAGTGCAACGTGTAAATGCAAGGTGCAAGGTGTAGAGTGCTAGTGCAAGTGCGATATATGACATACAATATGTAACATGCAAGACACACATATGTAAACAATGAGATGCAAATGACCACATATGAGAGAGAGCCACACTCGTACTAACGAACTCACCTAGGAAACCTAAGGTTTAGACCCTTGGATATGCGGCACCGCCGCCTCCTGCTTTGATGAGAAAATGTGGGGACTTTGTCCTCGAATATCCGAGGGGAAAACTCTCTGCGACGTCACGAAATGGGCTAGCTACAAAGCTTTTCCCATTTCGTGAACTCCTCCAGACTTTGCAAAGTGAGACATCTACAAAGCTTCTCTCGTTTTACTAAGTCCGACCTCCCAACGTCCCTAAGTAAAGCGAGGGATCCCAAAGCAAGGTGAGTGAGAGACTCCGACCCATCAGGGCTTGTGCTAAGGCTCACAACAAAGGGGAGACACTCGACTCTACAAAGGGTGTTTGGCCACGCACAGGAAGTCCTAACATAAAGGCTAGCTCTAGGAAAACCAACGATCCATAACATAGACACACCGTCGCGCCGGCTTACTGATCTCGACTTACTATTTATATGCAACAGTATAACAATGTCTTTGATGATATTTTTCATCTATGTTTTCCTACTTTGCAACAGAACCAAAAACTTGATCCTAAAGAAAATAAGAATTTAACTTTTTAATTTATATA
>NW_018164536.1:1179917-1197763 GCF_001263595.1 Phalaenopsis equestris
ATATATATATATATATTGAGATACTAAGTAAGTATATGTATCGTTATCAAGTAATATAGAACTTTTTCATTAAGACCTGAATATCAAACTCACAGAAAAATTAGCAATATGCACTATTGAGCAACAAACTTTCTATTTAGAAAGACAATTACTTAAACTTATAGATGTTTTTGCAGTAAGTAAAATTCAAATCTTTTTTGTATTTTTGTTATTTTAACAAAATAGTAAAAATTCTAAAGATAACTTAAGCTTATGTAAAAGAAAAGTACTTGATATGAAAATATCTTTCTCCTTATCATGAATCAATAATAAGTATAGGAATTTTGTTGTGGAAGTATGCAAATTGTGTTGTGTCAAATAGGAGCAATAATATTTTTTACTCTTACTAGAGATACTATAAAGAATATTGGTTAATCTAAAGTTTGAATAGTTCTGAAGACGGACTAGGCAGGGAAGATACTAGCTCTCACTCTAGAGTTATCTCTTATCCCTCCACATAGAGGCTAACATCTCGCATCAAAATCTAAAACAATAAACTAAATTAGGGGGTTTTAGTCTGTCACTCTAAAGTCCTCTAATTCTACACCCATCAAAAATTATTTCCCCATTTATTTTGCACTCAACCATATCGATTACATTCTCATCCATACAATCTCATGTGAATCTACCAACAGTTGATTGAGACAACACCATCACGGATATTACATGTTCTCACAACAAATTTTAACATGCAAGTTGATCAAGTTTACATGTAAATGAAGAACAAAGTAAAATCATCACAATATATTCTCACTCAACTCAATTCTATATCTTACACATGTATACTAATTCATTACAAGAGGGAAGAGTATAAAAAACTATTCACTACACATGGAGAAACAACAAGAAATTTTTATTGAACAAGACTTTGAAACCACACAAATAAAGTACTAGATTCAAATCAAAATACAATGAAAATACTTATCTTTTATGGAAATCAAACTCTCCTTGTATAGCAAAAGCAATCTCCTTAGAATCCTCTCCAAGAACAAAGTGAAAAGAAAAGAAGAAATTCTCACTCTCTCTTTTTCTCTCACCTTGTCGCCACACTTGTGGCCCACGCCCAAGCCTTCTTCTTCTTCTCCAAGCCTTCTTCTCTTCTTCTAATTTGTTCCAAAGTCCAAGAGTTATTTTAAAAATATTTTCAAGCCTTTTTTTACAATTTCCCAAAAGATTCTTAAGTGCTCATCAAAACTGTTCATATTCATTGAATCTTCTAAATGGTGTCTGAAGTGCCTCTTCAAAACTCCTTTTAACCGCCCCAAATCCTTCTAAAAAGTCCCTTTTCTCATTTCCAATGAATTCCCCAAGAGACACCCGAAGCAACACTTCATGTCACAATTTGATGTATTCTCTAAAAGATGTCTCATTTCACAAGTTTTCTAACCATATTTTCGTTTCTAATGCGCATAACCACCCTCTTTAGCCAATAGGTGCCTCAAATTTCCCTTAAAAATTTGGTAAAATGAAGTAAATCGTCACATAACTGTCACTTGCACTTAAGCGTGGGACCTCTGGCTCTTAGGCACGGCCTTCTCTATTTCACTGGCGCTTAAGTGTCGAATTTTGAATTTGAATATGAAATGTTTATTGTTTAAAAAATGCGTCAAGATTTGTGCTAGATGATAAAAATTTCTCCACGAAGCAACACAACTAATGAACCAAATATATGGTATATGCTGATTATAAGATATTATACATCATATCTGAACGAACAAATAATCCAAAAAATACTGCGTACGTCTAGTAAAGATTGTAAAGATAGTTATTGGAGGTGCTTGATTTGTTTCCATAATATATATATATATATATATATATATATATTGGCATAAGGGCAGGGAAATCATGAGTGAGGCTGGCAAGAAAAGATCAAAATCAAACGGGTACCGATCCTTCTTGAGGGTGACATGATAATATCAGGTAAAGTAGTGCTGGAGAAAACCTTAAATAGAGCAAGCAAATAAATAAATAAAAACAGAATTTAGTAAATTACAAAAATAAAAATAAATGGACCCGGATATAAGCCTTCAAATTAAGTTCCTTTGATCATTATTAAATTTGTAAGCTTTGGTCGTTGATATTTAAAAACTATGATGATTTTTTTTTTGTTATATTTATTTTTATTTAAAAATATACTGTTAGAATTATATTTATTCACTTTTTTTAACCTTACTAATGTTTTTTTTTAACCAATATCCATCTACTATATATTAAAGGTGGTTGTATATCTTATTATAGAGGGAGACATGCATAAAGGATCATATCTTTGATGCATGAGGCAACATATAACACTTTTTAAACTTTATATATATATATATATATATATATATATATATATTGGGTGCTTGAACCAAGATCTTAGTGATAGAAGTGAAAATCACTAGGTCAAAGCATGGTTCAAAACATATTCATAACTAGGTCGACTTAAATTTTCTTAAGGGGTTCTAAACAGTAACTCCTATGCTTTATTTGGTGTCAATTTCTTTTAAATTTTTACTAAAAAATATGCCAATTTGAATGACAAAAGTATGATTATCTAGCACATGCAGTTTTATTATAGTTGTAGTCAAGCTGATTCAAGTCAAGCATGTCATGCATTGGACTTGATTTGGTCGAATCGCAAGCTGTTTAGGTTTTATTCGAGCTTGACCCTATCTTTCACATGTACATTCACACATGCCTTGCTTAAAATTTAATCATCTTACTTGATTCGTACTTAGTGTTTTTTATCAATTGAACAAACTGCAAATTCAAATGAGTAATTAATTTATTATATAAACCTAAAAATTCAATTGGTACTTGATTTTTCTTATAAAGCTAGTAAACTTGCTACATATTCGAATGGGTGCTTAAAATTTTGAATGCTAAAAAACAGCTTGAACCTATAACCCCATTTGACTATGTAAGCGCCCTAAGATGATGTAACCCATGGTTATTGGCAAAAGTGCATTTAACCACCTATAGTTAAGGAGTACACACGGAATCGCTATGGTAATAGTGGAGACTTCTTACTTTCTTACTGGTTAATAGTCAAAGGTAACTGATGAACTTGGGATGATAAAAAATCATGAGTATCATCAATTGTTATTTTCTTAGCCTTTTTAACTCAAAACTCCAAATCATTTAAACATTCAAATCAATGCCCTCGAATCAGAATTTTCAAACATAAAACTATTTAAGTCAAACCCTTCCTCTAGAACTTCTTCAAATCAAACTTTTTTAAAGTACAATTTTCAAACAAAATCTGATATCAATGAATCTAATCCAATTCAAAGCTTTTTTGATTCAATTCTAATTCACAAAACTTAACTACTTCAATAGTTTTCCAAATTTAATCCTTAGGGTATACCTTGTCTCCAATGTTGCTTAATCATATTCGTGGGTCTTACCGACTCATCATTATTGCTCTAAATCTTAAAAATACAATTAGAAGTTTTTTTCCGACATTTTAACTCCTTGGGTTATTTCCTCATTCAAGTAAGAGCATACTTTATTAAGCTTTTTTTAAGAGAAAATATTGTATTTAGGCTCCGCACGTAGAGTTACGTGTGGAGTCCAATGAAATCACGCCACGTGGTGATGACAGAAAAAAAAATAAAATCTGCCCGGTGACACAAGAGAATAATACTCTCGTGTTATTCAGGTATTATTATGTGTTATTCAAGTGTTATTGTGTATTATTCAAGTGTTATTGTGTTATTATAACACCGGGAATATTCCTAGAATATAATAGCACATGAATAATATATAATAACACGGAATAACACGGGGAGAGTATTCCCCAGTATTACCGAGTCGATTTTTTTTTCTGTCACCTCCACGTGATTTAATTTTAATGGACTCTGCACATAACTCTATCTGATGCAATATTTTTTTCCTTTTTTTTATAGCACCCAATATCATTTAAATCCGAAGTTATCTCTGTTTTGATTTTTTTTTAATTTAATGATGTTTTTTTCTTATATTTAGTGGTCATTTATCCACATTTTATCATGTGCAAAATTTTGCAATTAAAATAATAATTATTTTTGAACAAATATATCTGTTGTGGTGTAGCTAGTTGCATCCTTCTGTTTGTATCAAAAGCTCCTAATCCTCTCACCGGCGGTGGCGGCATCCCGCTAACAAGGGAACCCCTGGCGTCATCCTGTCCGTCCAAAAATTGCTTGCTGTCTTCGGATTAGTTTTGGTTTGAAAAACCATAATAAATCAGGCCTAGCTCATCAGTTCTTACCTGATCAGGAAGACCACCGAATTGCCGCACGTGTAAAATTTGAAAAGTTTCAATTGCTGGCGAGCTGTCAGTAGGCTGCCAATACGGCTTGCTCTTCCCAAAGAGCTCGTGTTAGACTTTTTAAGAAGTTCGTGTTCGGCTCGTTCGCTAAGTTAACGAGCAGAATACGAATAACACGAATAAATATTTATCTGTCCGTATTCAGCTCATTTTCACTCGAAATACTACTACTCATTATATATATATATATATAGATATATTTGATGAGCAATACTTACAAAAAATTTAATTCAAAGTATTAATTAAAAAAATAGAATAAAAAATATTAAATTAAATTTAAATGATGTTTTAAAATAAACAATAATTTTTAAATCTTGTCTCAATCATTGACATCTTATGGCCACATGATTAGGGTTGTCAAAACGACTATTTGTTCATGAATGACTTGTGTTCGGCTCGCTAAATAAATAAGTCGAACATAAACATATTTTTTGAGCTCGAAATATAAACAAATCGAACACAAACGAACTGAGTTTGAGCTCGCACGTTTTAGGCTTGTTTACATTTCCCTGACTTTCAGAACCTTCCAAGGAGAGCAGAACACGTACTAAGGGGCCCATGATGCACGTGGAAGATGTGGATCCCACCTTTCCGAGTGCCTTGGAGGACCTTCGGATATATTTCAAGTTGTAGGCACACGTGTAGATGAGCAATAAAGAAAAAATGTGAGGATATCCGAATAAAGAGAGAATCCGGTACGCCTTGTTGCCACTTGGAACTTCCATGGCTCTCACCTGCCTTGGCGTCTTCATTCATCCATCTCTGCCATGTGGCGCCACCATGTGAAACTTTTGCAGACCACCAAATCTTTGGCCACACTTAATTTTATGAAGGAACAAACAGAAATATAAAAGAAGGACCAAAATACAAAGAATAAAATGCAAAAGATAAGGACAAACTAACTCACAATAAGACATCAGCAACCTACCATTAGTTACAAATAAACAGCAAGCAATAAGTAGCAAATTGACGGCCAGTGTTATCAGTTACTGTCTAGAAAAGTAATTGAGCCCCCAATTATCTAATTGGTGAATCCAACTAATCACCAATCACTAAGAAGTAGTATTTTGAACCAAATGTGCATCTGAAAGCTCCACCGCTTATGTCAAAAATGAATACAATTTGTATTCGTGTGATCCAAAAGACGGAATAGTCATTGCAGACGAAGTCAACAACATATCATCCTACTTTCAGAAACAAAATTACATCATCAAACAGGTGAATCCAACTAATGACCGACCAACAAGAACGAGAAGCAGAACTCAGCATCAATTCAACCAATCGTTAGAATAAAAAATTTGAAAATTTTGTATAAAAGAGAAATGTTGAAACATCTAATTTAAATTACATGATTTATTGCATTACCTGATCAGACTTATAATAGGAAATAATTTATTTCTAGAAAAATTTATGAGGAGTAAATTCTTTCCTTAATATAAGGAGATATTTTCGTTTCATATATTAGGAATTATTTGTTTTCATTTCTTATTATCTCCTAATAATTAATAGGAATTAATTATTTGAGATATCAGGTGATATATCTTTCCTTTCATATCATTTCTTTATTATTATTTTTCCTATTATAAGATTCTTGTAAGCGTTTTTTATACCCTCGTTCATATCAATAAAAATATTTTAAAGTATTCCCCATTATTCTGAATTTCAACATGATATCAGAGACTAATTTCGTACTCTAACCACCGATCTTCCTTCGAGAATTGTCAAACTCCCTTCCTGCTATCTTTTGTGCAGGAAAGGATGGACACTCTTCTTCTCTCCCGGCATCTTCTTGGTGAACTCGAAAATATTTAGAATTTTGATGATCTGAATTTTCGAAGTCCTCTGCTTCGCCTGAAGAACTCGCCTCGAGTTGTTTGAATCGTTCATTGGACACTGGTTCGCCGCTCGATCGGTTTAATGACTGCTTCGTCCGCCTGGAGAGCTCGAACCCTTCGCAATATTTCTGTCGCCCTTCGAGTCAAACGAGAGCTGCGAGAGTCCTCTTCCTCCTCCAATCGTAATCATCTAAGCCGCGAGGAGCTTCTTCCTCATTTGATCGTCTGAGCTGAAAGGGGTTCTCTTCCATTCGATTCACGCACACATCTTAAGTCGCAAGAATATCTTCCTTCTTCCTGTGGTCTGTTTTTAAGACGCTTTTCCTTCTTTCATCAGGTAAAATTGTTGAACAAGGGCTTCTTCATCATTCGATTGTCCAAACTCGACGACGAAGAGTTCGGTCGCATGCTCGCCGCCATCCTTCGCGACGAGGAGGAGATTCAACTCGTTCTCCAGATCCAGATCTGCTTCTTTCTTCCCAAACTTAACCTCAGCTAAGAACTTTGCATCATCCCCGAAAACCTCGGTTCTTCGTCCGAATTTTTTCGTCAAGCGGCCGAGAACATTTATCTTCGTCCTTTTTCTGCAAAGCAAACCGCGCGGCGCTCTTGGATCCGTTTTTGTTGCAGCGGTTGTCCAAACATTGGTCCATTGATGATGCGTTGGAGCTCCGTTCGTCACAGTTATTGGCAATTATGGTTTCGCTTACAACTAAAATGTTGGATTGCAATAAAGAAATCTGTTTATGCCACTCCTCTTCTAGGGATTTCATTTTTTCGTCATAGTATGACTGACGACATTTTAGACAACTTCTTCCTCCTTCAACTTCTTCCATCAAGTCCTCCTCCGACTACTTCTTACGAGTCTTCAACTCCTTCAACTACAGAAATTCTGAACTTCGGACCTCCTCCTATTACGGGATTTCTGACCTTTCTTTGGAGGTGGAGAATCGGATTTTACAGTGGCTTCAAGCGCTAGATCTTCATGTTATCAGTGGATGTCGTGCATATGAGAGGCTAAGGCCTTTGCTTAAGCTGATTGCTTCTAACGGAGCTGCAGAAGACCATTTTATTGTTAAACATCTTTGGCATTTTGAATGCAGCACAAGTTGTAGTTCTTACCCGTTGTTTATGTTTTCCACTTATTTATTGTTATTGTGGGGAATATTAACAAGCGAGAAAACATGTTATTCCCAATTGCCTTTAGAGGTTCTCTGCATGAGATTCTTAGCCCCATGATTCATAAGTAGATGAAAAGAAGTTTCCAACAGCGGCCAGCACCGCCTCGCTCTCGTAGAATGACCCTCTGATTTTGTTATCTCTACCCTTCAGCTTCGCCACGCAGACTCCATTTCGACTCCTTTGTACCGTAATTTTAAATGTGGTGTGTTTTCCTCCTCCATGCCGCTCACCTTTATCATGATTTTTCCCCGTAGATATAGCGCGCAGAAGAAGGTCAAGCCTGGATGGAGGAGTTTCACCGTCTGCCCTATCTTTCACCTTACGATGACTGTTTTGGGATCGACCAAGAGAGAGAGTTGATGGACAAGCATAATGTAGGGGATTCATGCATCCATATGGATCCTTGCATGCAATCTATTAAACAAACTGAAGGAGGAAATGTGGATAAACAAGGAAGTTCTGGTGGCAAACTTCTCCTTTCTGCCAGCCAAATCCATAAACTACCAGTTGGATCCTTTTTTTGCAATTTCTAACAGACTTACCTACAATTTCAACAAGACCCCTCTGCTGCTATTTCTTACCCAGATCCTTCTATTAACCTCTTCAATACCTAATGCAGGGTTTCCTTCCTCCTGAAATTCCCAGCAGGATCTCCTTCCTGCTAGATCTTCCTGCAGTCCGCCCTGCCAAATCTTCACTTTGCTGCAACCAAAACTCATTATGTGGTTTCAGGGGGCTCTCACGATTTCCTTCTAGGAAACCGCTCTCATTGGAATCTTGAACCTCCCTACTACAGGCCCTCCTATGTCTGCATTCTTTCTCTATAGTAGCAACAACAGGATCTCCTCGTGATCCCATAAGCAACAAGCTGTAGCAAGCAACAACCAATCCTCTCCAAGTTCTCCAAGCCCTCTGCCTGATCTCTTCCTCTTGTCCGGATCTTTTTTTATTGCGGGCTCTCAATTGAGTCTCTGCCCACATCCTTTTTGGCTAATCTGTAGGCCCTCCTCCGGAGCTCCTCCTATTCTTCCGAGCACCAGCTTCTCCCTACATGAGCTTCTTTATTCAAATTCGTTGCTTGAATTTGCTTAGCAACAAACCTTCCTCCACAGGAAATTATTCCTTGCTGACAGTCGGACCTATCCCTTGATGGCTTTTCCTACCATTGAAACTCCCTCCAACGGCCTTTCCTGCCGCCAGAACTTTTTGCGGTCTTTCCTGCAGCCAGAACTTTTTGCGGACATATCCGCTGTCGACTGGACTTTCGGACTTAATCCTGCAGCTGGTTCTATTCCCTGCAGCCTTTCCCGTCGTCAGACCTCTCTCATGTAGCTTCTCTCGCCATCGGATCTACCTCAATAAATTTTTCTCTGCAGATTTTGGTCAGCTCTTCCCAAGGAAAGCACTGCTCTTTCCTGCAGCATTATTGCAGCCTTCTTCGAGCACTACAGCTTTCCTGAGCACTGTCGTTGGCCTTCTGCAACTTTCCTGCAACCTCTCTGCAGCCTCCTTACAGCTTTCCTGCAACCTCCCTGCAGCCTCTTTACAGTTATCCTGCATCTCTTCTGCAGCATTCTTGTTGCTTTCATGCAATTATTAGTCAATCGGTGATTTATGAATTCATCACTTGAGCTTAGCCCTTGTCCAGACCACTCTCAGACTCCAGCCACTCTCAAGCTTCGGCACCTCAAGCTTCGACACTTTTAGGGTTCGACATTCTCGACTTTGGGACATTCGGCTTCGAGACTTACGGTTTGAGGATTGTTGGAATTTCTTGTTGGCAAATTGATGTTACATGTCCAGCCAGCATCCCACAGCCGATGTTTTCAAATTCAAGTTGAATATAGTTTTCAACAATGTTCAACTTGAGGGGGAGTGTTGAAATATTGAATTTAAATTACAAGATTTATTGTCTTTCCTGATTAGACTTATAATATAAAATAATTTATTCCTAGAAAAATTTATGAGGAATAAATTCTTTCCTTAATATAAGAAGATATTTTCGTTTCATATATTAAGAATTATTTGTTTTCATATTTTATATTATTTTCTATTATCTCTTAATAATTAATATGAATTAATTATTGAAGATATCAGTTGATATATTTTTCTTTTCATATCATTTCATTTTTTATTATAGGATTCTTGTGGATTCTTGTAAGGGTTATTTATACGCCCATTCATATCAATAAAAATATTTCGAAGTATTCCACATTATTCTGAATTTCAACAAGAAAAAAATAAAGAAAGCCAAAAATTTATAAAATCAAATCTCACGAGAAAATATTGAAATTTCAAAATAGAATTATATTAAAGTTCAGAATGACCAAGATATAAATTAAATATAGATTGAGAGTTTGTTTGGGGTAGTTGCAGCTTATTGAATAATCTGCTGATAAGCTGATTAAAAATAATCTGTTGATAAGCTAGGTGCGGTAGCTATTACAAATTTTTATTTTTTTTGAATAGCCAGACCGCATCCAGAAATCTGTCACCACACCTAGACAGGTGCGGTGTGAAAATGATGTTTTCAACGTTTTGAAAAAACATAAGCTGTCAAAACTCAGTTTACTCAAATAGGTCAGGTACATTTTAAAAACGCCACTGCACCAAATAAGCTGACTCAAATGTACCCTGAGTTTCAAAACAAAGTAGGATAACATTTTTGTTCAAAAAGAATTATATGTCCTTATCAGTAAAAATTTAGAAAAAAAATAAGATATCTTAAGCATAACCCAAAATGCCGCATCGAAAAAGAGAGAGATCCCCTGGTTTTAAAATAATCTAACAATAATAATATAACTTTATCGTAGGGGAACATGTAGGTATTTTGAAAACGTAATTAAAGAACAATATCTCTCATGTCATAAGCTTTTATCTCATACATGATAAAATCAATTTAGGGTCTGTTTGGGGCAGTTGCCGCTTATTCAATAATCTGCTAATAAGCTGATAAAAAATAATCTGCTGATAAGCTAGATGCGGTGGACATTAGAAATTTTTAATTTTTTGAAAATTTGGACAAATGCCTGAAAGCTGTCACCGCACTTAGATAGGTACGGTGTGAAAACACTATTTTCAGCGTTTTCAAAACGCATAAGTTACCAAAACACAGTTCACTCAAATAGTTTAGGAGTGTTTTCAAAACACCACCGCACCAAATAAGCAGCCCAAAACGGACCCTTAGTTAGAATTTCTGTGAATCATTAATGCAATAAATGCTCTAAGGATGAAATTTAATTAACAAAAAATAGTTCTAATAAACTAGAAAAATTGGAAAAATAGAAGGTGAAAAGCGAAAAATTTTATGGAAATTTAAAATAAATGCCTCCCAATTCTTATGCATTTACATATTTAAGACACTGGGCTATATTTACATTTATAAAATTTTAGTATGACATAATTATGTATTTAAGTGTGTACTTTATTTTTAGAAAGCTAGTAATAGTTATCGAGAGTAGAGCGTTATAAGAATGTCTTTGTGTTGCACACTTGAAAAGTTGACACGCACAAATAAAAGAAAACTAGCCAAGAGAGAATAACAGATGTTCTTGCGTGCAAAATCAAAAGGGCCAATAATCACAAGATTTGGTCTAGTTGAAATAATTTCACTATGTCGATATAAGTTTAAAAATTTTACAAAATCTTGAATAGTCGGAAGCAATATTACACGGCCTCAATGTTGCTTCCGCTTGAAAAGTGGCAGAAATTGCTGAAGAAGTGGTGGTGGCCCAATTGTTGTGACAAAAAGCCAACGGTGGAGGTCGAGTGTCAAAAAGTTTGATGCAAGTGTTGACGATAGTTGTGGAGATGGTGATGATCGAGCAACAGATGTCCAAGGGTGGCGATAGTGGTACTAAGATGACAACGACAGTGTTCCAATGTTAATAGTTGTGGAAGTCAGACAGTGATAATCTGCTGACGGCGACAGTCAAATGGTGGTGGTTTGGTGGTGATGAAGTTGGTCTGGCGGTGGCTAGTAATGGTGATCCAGCTGTGGTTGAGGTTCGACGACGGTGGTCGAGGTTTGACGACGGTGGTTGTCTAACAATGGTTGTCGGGGAGTTGCGGTCCAGTGGTGGCAGTAACCAGACGATGGTGGTTCAGTGGCGGTGAATGGGTTGAAGTGGCTGGCGGTGGCTACAGTGATTGATAGTGTTTCTTATCTATATTGATTACATCATAACCACAAGGTCATCTAATCAAACTACTAACATCACAAAAGATTTTCTGCACTCAAATTTTCTTAATAATTTCCTGGACTCGAGATTGCAAAATCAAACAATGTTATTTTTATTTGTAGCTTTTAAAAGATAGATGTTTGCTTAGTTGCATACCTAACAACACTCCAACAGACCATCAAAGGCATCTTAATGCTTTTGATGGAGATCTCCCATCAAACCCCTTAAAATGCAGACGCTTTATTGGATGTCTGATTTACCTCACATTCATAAGGCCATATATAGCCTTTGTCATTCATAAACTTCGGCAATACTCTTTCCGATCATACAGGTCACACATTACAACAATTTATTATGTCCTTAAATTTATCAAGTCGGTGCCAAAACATGGAATTTGTTTACTTCATATACATTGCAACATAAAGATTTCACAAATGTTGATTGTGTCTTGTAGTGATATAAGAAAATCAATATCAAGATATTGTATCTTTATTGGAGACTTTTTAGTTTCTTGAATAATATCCTGATCATCCATCAAGATCGAATATAGGGCCCATGCCACAAATTTTAGTGAGTTTACTTAGCTAAGTTAACTTCTACAAGACATTGATATACTCATACAACTTTCAATTATCATTTTCTATGATAATCAAGCCATCATATATATAGCTACCAGTCCGATTTTCATGAATAACATAACACATCAAAATTGAATACCACTTCATTTGAAACAATGTGATGGATGAAACTGCCAGTCATGCTAATTCGATCCAAATGACTCACCAAAAAAAATTAAGAAAAAAAATACTATGGCTTGACCTTGTTAGTTAGTTGGCCAAACACCATGACACAAAACCAACTTTCATGTCCTTCTTTACTTTCTTGTACCCTTATTTCAACTATAAATATATAGGAAGGTTTACAGAGGTATCAAATATGTAAACATATTGAATGATATGTATGTAAATACCCCGTATATATATAATTTCATCTAAATGTGTGGGACAATCCCTCCTTAAAAGCTTCATCCTCTTTTTTCTTCCCTCTTTCCATCTTGATTCATTTCTTGCAAGAACAAGAGGAGCAAAAACATTATGAAAATATAAAAAAAAAAGGTTAGACAAACGACTTTCATACAAAAAAATCAAATTTTTAATACTGAGCTAAAGTAGGATAGACTTTGGATAGAAAAGAAAAGAAAAGATCAAATGTCACAGAAAGATTTCTTTCCAGTGAAATTATTCAAAAAACCTTTTTTCCAACCTAAATAATCTCAAATATTCGAGAAAAGAAGAAAGAAATTCTTCAACTTGCTGCTTTTATTGATCACATGTGATAATTGTCGATCAGTTACTTCTGAGCCACTCAATAAAAGCTTGGAAACCGGAGAAAAGCAACAAACCGGCCAACGTTACCTCCACCTTCTTTATCACTCTGTATATATAGAGGGAGAGAGAGAGCAACACAAAACTAAAAATCGTGACTTTCTTCCTCACGCGCTGAAGATGCGAACGCAAACCCAATCTCAAATGGCTGCAAATGGCAGTTGGAAAGTTGGGCCGACAATCGGTTTGGGTGCCACCGCAACCGTCTCCCTTGCCGCCGAGTCCAATTCCGGTGATCTCTTCGCTGTCAAGTCGTCCCTCATCTCCCGCTCCGCTCTTCTTCAAAAAGAACACAGCATCCTCTCCTCCCTCTCCTCTCCGCACATCATCTCCTGCCATAGCTTCGCTAACTCCGGCGAATTCTCCAACCTGTTCCTCGAGCTCGCCGCCGGGGGAGCTCTCTCCGCTCTAGCCGGCCATCTCGACGAGCTCAAAATCCGATCTTTTACTCGGCAGATTCTTCTAGGGCTCTCCTACATCCATTCAAAAGGCATCGCCCACTGTGATGTAAAGGGAAGCAATGTTCTGCTATGCTCCGATGACCTCGTAAAGCTTGCGGATTTCGGTTGCGCGAGGTGGGATGGTGATGGAAATCGGTTGGTGATGGGGACGCCGGCGTACATGGCTCCAGAAGCGGTGAGAGGAGAGGAGCAAGGGATCGCCGGCGATGTGTGGTCACTTGGGTGCACGGTAGTGGAGATGGCTACAGGGAAGTCACCGTGGCCTGAAGCTGCAAATCCAGTTGCTGCCATTCACCAAATTTCGTTTTCCTCTGATATTCCGGCGATGCCGGAATGGGTTTCCGATGAAGGAAAGGACTTTGTTTCCAAGTGCTTGATGCGTGATCCGGAGGAGAGGTGGACGGCGGAGCAGCTTCTCTGCCATCCATTTGTTTTGGAAGAAGAGGAGCTCTGCTCCAGTTGGAAGAAGGGAAAGTGGGTCTCTCCCAAGAGCACCATGGAGTTTGATTTATGGGACTCGGAAACAGAGGAGGATGAGCAGGAAAAGGAGGAAGAAGTATTATCTTCAGAGGAAGTATACATAACAGAAGGAATCCGGCAGCTTGAATCGCCGCCGGCGAACTGGGGATGGGATGATAGTTGGATTGAAGTCAGAACAAGCTACGCCGAAAGTGATGAGATTGAGATTTCGGATAACAGTGAATGTTCGTGCAGCGGATTTGTTGAAAACGGGTTTGAAGATGTGGGTTTATGGAGAGAATCAAAAGCTGCGGAGGTAGAAGAGTTGGGCTCTGTTTCTTTTGCTGGTGAAGCCGAAGCAGAGCAAGGAACAGAGCATGTATGGAGTAGATGTAATTGTAATTTTGATGATACAAATAAATGCCAGATTTCATATTGGTTCATTGCATTCTTTTCATTGTTTTATCAGTTGGTAATTTAGTGTCCCAAAATCTTAATAAGTTATTGTCATATCATCTCAGATATTTAAATGGTTAACTTTAATATTATGGCACCGAAAAATATATGTTGAATGGATCTGGTAAAGTGTGTGCATGAAAAATCTAAAAGGTGAACCATCTCTAAGGTTATTATAATGATATTGCATATAATTCTTCCCCTAGATTGTTATTAGAAGAACATGTGTCAAGGATGCTTTTTTTTTTAGGTTGGTTAGGTTCTTAGAACAATGGAACACTTCTCAGAGTGAGCTTGAACTAATAATTAAGAAGATCTCATGTAAGGAAATCGGTGTAATTAGCATTGGCTAACAATTTATGACCTTATGAACAATCTAAGATATTCTCCACTATTCCTCAATCTTTTATTCTCTATGAATTTTCTCTTTTCTCTTTAGGCCAATCAATTTACAACTCACTCACCATACAATTTCTTGTGTAGCCAAACACCACGAATTCTAGAACTTAACATTTAGTACATGTTATTGAGCTTCATCATTCTCCAAACATTACCTAATGTTGTTGAATCCTAAATTGCCTTTTCAAGAACATGTCTCGAGAGTAAAGCTCATTTATTTGGTCAAGTTTGCAATAAAAAATAGGATTCTACTACACAAAAACATTTAGTCCAATTGTCAAGATGCATGTTCTTAGAAATCTAATTACATTCGCTATTATATTACTTGTTTGTTTAATATCATAACTAAGATGATAACGAGGGAGGAAAAATTTAAGGTGCCACATAATGATTATTAACTTTTGGTCATCACTAGTAGTCTTTACAATCAGTAGGACACATCTTATATCTAACATTAAAAGAATGGAATCTTTACTAAATGTACGTGCTTCTTAATTCTGCTGACACATCATTTTAAATGTAAGTTTTACTAAATAGAAAGTCATCACTAGTAGTCTTTACAATCAATAGGACACATCATATATCTAACATTAAACGAATGGAATCTTTACTAAATGTATGTGCTTCTTAATACTGCTGACACATCATTTTAAATGTAAGTTTTACTAAATAGAATAATTTAATAAAAATGAAAATCAATAAATATATAAAAAAAGGGAAATTTACATGCATACTACACAATTCCGATGTAATTACACATCTAACAAAAAATTTAATATTTTCACTTGTAACACATTGGTAATATAAAGTTATGCATGAAAATGAATAATTCACTTTTAAAAAGATAACGATGAAAATAATTTCGATGTGCTGTTAAAAGCTTGAATTGTGCGTATGTAAATTTAAATGATAGGTGTTGGTCACATAAATACATAAGAATTGTGTGGTATGTATATAAGTGTCTCTTTAAGAAACTAATAAACATACCATGCATTATAAGTTGATTACATGTCGAAAATGGAATTTCAAGACATTACGAAAGAAGAATGTAACAAGGCCTAGGGAAGGAATTCTTTGAGTGGTTAAAAAAATTTTTATGTTGTCAAATAATGTAATACTCGACATCATCTTATAAATATTTTAAACATGTTAACCAAGACCTTTGGGTACTCTATAAGGAAGTGATTGTGCAGTGTTGGTTGCATCCTTTAATAAGGAGCAATAAAAGTGAGGAGAAATAGACATAAAGTAGACAGGGGTGTCTTTTAACTAAGAAAGAATGAAACTTTTTGAGTGCATGCAAAGGGATTCATATGCCTTCATCAAGAAGGAAGAAGTTAAGATTTTTTTGGTTCTGGCTAAGAAGAAACTCTTTGTCAAAATAAAGAATAGCTCTTATCTAGAATTTATTAATAGAGAGGTAAAGAGAGTAATTAACAAAGACTTTTCTTTCTTCACATCAATTCCTCATTTTTGTGTGAAGTGGCTACATTTTCTCTCAACTCTAGATAAAGTGATGTATTTGTCTATATAACCAACTTTATATGAAAATATTCATTATTGTGATAATCATTAATTTATGATTGTCAATGTTGGTGGTCGAATGATAGAAAATTTATAACTTCGTTCAGGCAACAATATTAGGATGATGGCTTTCGACAATTGTGGTCATCAACATTAATTATTGAGCAGAGCTCTCTCCAACTCTAAATCCAAATTTGTCTCAAATATCCAAACTCCAGATCAAGGTCCAAGCTCCTTCTATGTTACAAGTATGAATCTATATATTGTATTATCCTAGAGCAACATTTTGATAAATTAAGTTAAACTTTCAAAACACTTCATATTGATTGATTTTAATGGCGTACCTTTCTTTCACCATTTAAATTATTTAATAATATTAGAATTGAGTGATCTTATATTCATTAGATTTCTTATGAGAAGACACTCATTTCAACTATAAAAATACGAGATTAAGTTTTCATTTGTTATTTTAATTAATATCAAAATATTATAAACTGTACTTCAAATTTCTGATTTGGGCATATTTAGACTTGGGTCGAATCAGACGTTCAACTCAATTGTAAGCTTACAAAAATCAGTCCACATGGTTCTAGAAATAACTTTAAAGTTTTTATTTCAAACATGCATTGAGACTCGCCTTGATTAAGTGGATTCTAAGTTGATAAATTAATTATGAACTAATTTATTTGATAAAAAAAAAATTAGAGAAAGTCGTCTTAAAAGGTTTGACCACATTAAACGTCGACCATCTGATGATCCAATTAGAAGAGTAGATGTTTTAGATTCGACTTATGTTAGGAAAGACAAAGGTTGTCCTAGAAAGACTTGGGCTTATTGTATACCAAATGATCTCATTTATTAGAACTAAATGAAATCATGGCGCAATTGAGAAAAATGATTCACGCAGCCAACCCCACGTAGTGGGATTAAAGCTTTGTTGTGGTTGTTGTTGTTGTGTAACTTCTTTGTTTCACTTTAATTTTGTTAAAAAAAAAATGCCTTTTCTATCATGTAGAAGCCTTACTACTAAAATAGCAATACACGGTATAACCCTCTTGACTCATTGGTATGAAAGCATCATCTCCAAAGTCAATTACTTAAATCATTATTGATGTTTAATGATTTAAGTAATTATTTTATTCCTTTGTTTTTTTTTTTTTTTCTTAGATGCCAATATAATTCCCTTAGAATTATTTTACATTCTCCACGTGGCTGGGCCGACTAGTCAACTCCCCCCACAGCGATTTTGACTTATCATCTCCCTGCTTTGGTAGGCAGCTTAACTAATCCCTTCCTGAATCAGCCAAATGATTTCCACGTGTTGGAATCAGGCGTGTGAATTCCCATTTCATTAGACGAGCCGTAATCATTAAGCTTCGCAATCTTTCTCGATTCAATCTGTTCCGATGATGTGCATGCTCCGTCGGTAAAATCTGTCTTTTCTATTTTTATTTTTATTCTTAGAATATTACATGAGAACTTCGCACATAAAGCTACGTTTAAAATGTAATAATTAAGAATATCATGCTGTGTTACAAGAATATTTCATATGTGTTATTTATAAAAAATGAAGTATTTTTCGATTATTTTGCAGTATTATTGGAATATCCCCCCCCCCCCCCCCCCCCCCC
>NW_018164536.1:1197790-1216665 GCF_001263595.1 Phalaenopsis equestris
TGTTATTGAAATACTCCACCGCATTACTTGATTTGGGAATAACAAGTGACGCTGAGGAATATTCGCAAAATAATCGAATAACACTATAACCGCGTTACTTGATTTGGGAATAACAAGTGACGGTGAGGAATATTCGCAAAATAATCGAATAACACTATATAATACTCGAATAACACTTTGTCTTTTTACGAATAGCGTAGATGGAGTATTCTTATAACACAGCGGAATATTCTTAACTATTACAATCCGAATGTAGCTCTTCGTTCGGAGTATGTCAAAATAACCAAACTTGGTTATCATATTATACAAAATGGTCATTCAACGGCTAGAGAAAAATAAAATGTTCAGTGATTAAGGATGTTATTGAACGATTACATATTTATAAAGTCTCTTTCTCAAAGTCTTATTTCTATGGAACACTCAATCGTGTTTGATTCTTCGTCATACACGAGCATAACATAAGTCCTTTGCACGACTGCAATGGCAGACATTACAATACCGGCGTCTTTCAAATTGCTTATGACCAATATAAAAGCAATAGCTAGGATAGCTATTCTAGTTAGAGATATGAAACCTTCAAATTATATAAAGCAAGTAGATGTGATGGCTTCTTATAGATTGAACTACTTCCCCCAACTTCCACTTCTTAATTAGGCAGCTTTTGACCAAAATATGTAGCAGCCATATACTCTACTATTTCCCTTCTTTTTAATGATATATCACAAAATCTTGAATCAAAACTTGAAATTTGGCACAGTGTGATAAGATGGCTTCAATCCACCAATAGATTTAAAGGTCCTCCGGCTAAGAAATGAGCCCTATCATATCTAACTCATGAATGGTTTGAAGATTTGATATCTCCACGTGCGGTGACCTGAATGATGACTATAGCTTTTCTATTGGTCATGAGGAATTTTAGAAATGGTGGTCTTGTAATGTTTGTCTTTGCAGTCCTGAAATAACTTTTGTATTGCTATTGTTCAATGTAGAATCATATATATTTATATATATATATAATTATAACTTATATAAATCTATTTACATATTAAAATATAGGACACCAAAAATTATGAAAAATTAGTTAATAAATAAAAAAATATGTGTAGATCACTATGATGAAAGAAGTTTGAATAATGATCAAGGGATAGCTCCAAAAAGCCCAATTGTATAAGTATCAAATCCTTAAAGAATGAAAAATTCAACAAAAACCTTTTATTTTCTTACTTATAATGCCCATAAAAATAGATAGAAATATACTCAAAATTTAATCAAGCGTACTCTACAATTTGGTGAAAACTTTTTATAAATCAGGTATAAAATCAAACTACTAAAAACTGACGAATATATCGAGCATCAAATTAATTCCAAAAACTTTAAGAAAATAAATAAACATAAAATAAACGTTCAGGACTTACCAGATCCTAACATTAGGTCTCAGCAGCTGCACTAATATATTAAATAAATAGTCATTACAGTTAAGGAGAAGATTATTAATAATAGTTGACAAATATAAGTTGAATCATTTCACTAAAGCTAGTCTTTGTATATGATTTTCTTTTATTTCTAGATTCTTCATCTAAAATATTTCCTATCATTTATAAATTGCTAGCAACTTATGCATGCTTTTCCAAAATTTACTCAATGTTAACATAAAAAAGCTTTCATAACTATTGGAAAAATTCAAACAGATAATAATATTTGTTTTATGTAGTTTTATTTCATAGTTTTAATAAGAAAATAAAAAATTTAGTTGATCAATTACTTTGCAATGAGATAAATTGAAATAAAACTTTTATTTAATCAGATTTTTTTGTTTTTATTTTAAATAAATAAATTTTATTATTGATGATGATTATTATTATTATTATTATTATAAATACTCAACTTTCAAATATTTTAAATGTAATTGTATATGAAAAATTTGTCAGCACGAATCTCGAGATAGATGAATAACTCGGACGGTAGATACAGACGATCAAAGGAGGTTTTTGATGATCTTTTGGGTTGGATACTGGCGAATGAGGCATCTGATTCTAGTGATCGGAGGAAAGTACCAAGAAACTTATCGCAGGGTGATGATCGACCCTCAGAACAATTAGCAAGAAACATCTTTTGTTGTCTGACTGTCGGCAGACTCAAGACATAGCAAACAACATATGAGCTTTCTATCAACTAAATTAGTCATCCGGTCTTATTTTATGTGGATATTTTTGTAATTGCTGAAAAGTCCCCCTAAAAGACTATTAATGAGGAGACTAATTTATAGAATCTGCAAATAAGAGGTTAATGTTGAGCATAAAGGTTACAGATTTCTTGTTGTTCTCTAATATTCTCTCTCTTTGTATATATAACATTTTATACCATAGGTGTGTTTCCCGAATAGTTTTAGATTCAATATTCTCTACGACATGTCATCAAAAAGAAAAGCCCAACGACAACAACAAGAAGAATCCAATAAGAGAAATGTGGTGAAAGTAGCATGCACTAGAGAGTTATTGGAAGAATTCTTTCAACAATGCTTGCAAGATTTGAGAACCCAGATTACCAACAAAATGTCATAACAATTTGTAAGGTGCTCAAAGTTGTGCTGCTTTAGGGGCAATCCCAGCCCTAGGAGAAGAATTAGCTCAGTAAGGAGCACCTAACCCAACACAAGAAGAATCAACATCAAAAAATGGAGAAAGAGTGATCCACCTATGGGAGAAACCTGATAACGGGTTGTAGCAAGACAGCGTCAGATCTGCCCTTATGGCAAAGAGGAACCGACCGACGTGCATAGAGGTACAGAGACAATAGGAGAATGCTTTCTCTCTACAGATCTCGGGAGCCGAATCCCTAGAGAAGTTTAAGATGCTTGTCTTTGAATCATATAAAGGTCGATTAGATCTCAACAACTACTTCGCATTGTTTGAATTGTCCATATGCTTATTGAAAATATTTGATGCCCTCAATTGTAAGCTATTCATCACATCATTGAGATCAACTGCATTAAAGTGGTTTGACGGTTTGCCCATGGAGTAAACACTTATTTTGCAAAGTTTAGGAGAATTTTCTGTCACAGTTTGTCAGCACCCTGTGGCCTAAGAAGGACGCTTGATCCCTATCACAGCTGAAGCAGGGAGATGACGAGAGCTTGTGATCGTTTATCGCACGTGTCTAAAGTGAAACGCTGGATATCAAGGATCTGAAACTCTTCATGGCCCAAGTTGCACTGTTGCAAGGAGTAAGGTCAGAAAGATTCTATTTTGACATTGAACCCGCAGAACCACGGAGCTTGGCCAAGCTGTTAGAGATGGCCAACAAGTATATCTTTGTCTATGAAAATGCCACAGAACCCACCGAAGAGACACCATAAATGACCGGTACAAGACAACAAAAAGTAACATGGATAAAGTACCTGACTAACCTTTTGCCCATGCTACGAGAGCCACCATTGTAGCAACCTCACCAATTATCAAGAGGATCAGAGGAGGCTAATCAGGACCCAGAACCACCCATCGTTTTATCATCATGAGCACCTCCAACACAACCGTGGAGGCCCCCACAAAACCCCCTTGAGAGTTTCCATGGCAGAAATAGTGGATGCTATCCAGGACAAGGGATTTTTCAGGAAGGCACCAAAGAATGAGAATCGGAGCTTTTCTCTTAAAATAACAGGAAATATTGCAAGTATCACCGGGACTACGGGCGCAACACTGAAGAATGCAGATATCTGTGAAGTATGATCGAGGAATTAATAAAGGAGAGGAAGCTGAAAGAATTTATTGCTCCTAGAGCTACAACCCAAAGGCAGAGCAAAACCCTTTGGGAGGAACAATAGATGAACATGTCCTCACTAACAAAATTAACATTACATGATATGTGCCTACAGTCTTTGGAGGAAGTCAACCACCCATAGGGCAAATCAAATGAGGCCACAAAGGGAGGAATCCTGTGCCGCAACCCTTGTCGCAATACTCAGAGGCCACCCGTATATTTACTTTACCTATGAGGATCTCCCCTCAAAAGGAAATTCATATAGTGATGTTATTGTAATTATGACAATAATCAACAAATATTAAGTAGAAAGCGTCCCTATTGACATAGTAAGCTTTGTGAATGCACTATTCAAGCAGGTGTTCGATAAGAGGTAACCAAGAAGTTTATCTTCCAGTCTTTCATCCTGTTCTCAAGGTCCGATAGTTGAATTTTAGGATCCACGACAAATTGGATGTAGTCATCACGATCGATCCTAAAAGAAAAGAAGTGATTGAAAAGTTCGATCGACCATGTGATTTTCATCCTTCGGCAAAAAAGTACGCAAGTCATAACAACAGCGATTGAATTGGGAAGAACTTGGGCAAGAATGATCCCATAGTGATTTAAGATCGACCGCAACTCTCGACAAAACAGTAGATGAAGACCCATCTTAAAGTGAGCTTCGTAAAAAAGTAAGACATGAGAAAAACTATTTATGGCCCGCTCGCGACTGACTGTCGGTCGTAGGAGAATCGTAGGATCAAGAACGTCACGGTCCTGAATTTCTTTCACATCCGCCCCAAAGAGAATCGAAGACTTCATGGCAGGAATCGAACCAAACAATTACTGATATAACTTCCGAACCTTGAGGTTGGAGACAATTACTGATAAAACTTCCGAACCTTGAGGTTGGAGACACTTCACCAGGAGAAGGAAAAGGAGAATGGAAGGAGTGGAGGGACTCGAAGAAAAGAGAAGAGAGCAAGGTTCTCATCTACCGTAAAAGTAATATGTGCCCTATTTTTTATTTGAAATAAATACATTTTTTAATTGGTGATGATGATTATTATTATTATTCTTATGATGATAAATACTCAAGTTTGAAATACTTTGAATGTAATAATCATGAAAAGGGCAATTGCATTCATAATATTCAAAATTTATATCTTATAAATAAACAATTCTATCATTTTTTTTTTTTACCCACTGAAACTCCACATCCGTTATATATTTTTTTTTAAATGAAAATTAAGGGTTAGTTTATGTAATAATCAATACAAAGAAAATGGGAAAATTAAATTGAAAGCCCCCTAAAATTACCGTTCCACATCACCGCCGCCGGACCAATCCCAGAAATCGGCGCGGTGCGTTGCATCGGAAGTCACCGTTCGGTGACTCGCACCGCCGGCTGCGCTTTCCACCATTTAAGCGGTGACGGCACCATCCATCCGCTAACTAAAGCACTGACGTCATCCCGGTCCCCGTGGACCGACTTTATCCTCGAAGTGACCGGGTCAGTGCGGACAGCGGACCGCCGAGTTGAATGAAGCCGGCCTTTCGGTTCGCCGAACGCTGCATTTTAGAAAGATGACCGCCGAATGTGAACGCGCGCGTACGCTCCCCGTATGTTTTCCAAGACCGCAAGCGGTCGCGGCCACACGCACCGGGCGATCACGTTTCTTGCGGACCCCACCCGCCACATAGCATACTCTGTGGGTCCCACTTTCGTGTGTGCTTTTTGGTTGACGCTTTGATGAGATTATTTTGCATTAATGGTTCGTATTTTGTAATATTTATCTAGTATTCATTAATAATTTATAGGAAGAGAGAGAAGGATTAACGTAGATAAGTTAGTGAGAGAAAACAAATTTGGAATGAAGAGGGAAAAAAAAAAGGCAGCTTTATCTTTTAATGTATCAGCTAGATACATGGTACTCCACAATTATAATGATATGTGGTTGAGTTAATACATTGTATATTTTTTAATATATCGGCTAGATACATGGTACTCCCCAATTAGAATGATATGAGGTTGAGTTAATACATTGTATGGAGGAACTTATTGCCTAATAATATTTTATAAATGTCAAATTAAATTTTCATTATTATGTCTAGGAATTAAAGGAAAGGAAAAATGTTTTTTTTTTTTTTTTGCATATAGTAAATAGATGGTGCTTAGCTATTTTTATGTAGGTGATTACAAGAAAAGAGAGGTTGTGGATGAATACAAATTAGTACATAACTGGATGGCCTGGTGTGGGATACTTGTTGACTTGAGAGGAGAAATGACACATGCCAATGAGATGCTGAGAAATAACTTAAGATGATCATGAAACATGTTGTTCATTTTTATGGCATGTATTTTTGGCATGTATAAATTCTATATTCTAAATTTTTTCTTCGAAGGCGTACGTACCACATTGATAGGTTTTTTTCTATTTATGTTGAGACTGAATTTGTGTTGTGGAACACACCTAAGGAATAGAGTTAAGAACATGAAAGAGAGAGAGAGAGAGAGAGAGAGAGAGAGCACATTTGGTTAAGATTTTTTATCACTAATTCATTAATCTTTTACTATAAAAATGACCTACCTAAGTATAAGCAAAAGGAATATATAAAAGTACAATTATGTGTTTGTCTCTATCTTAATAGAAGCGCTAAAGGGCAATTTAGTAATAAATAAATAAATAAATATACACTTACATGTGTAAATGGATAAATAAATAAGTCTTCAATTCGACTTTTCCTGTCGATTGGCCAAATTCGACCAATAATCTTTGGATCGGTGAGTGGTCGCTCGGTATAAGTGGATGACCGGTAGAACTGTCTTTCCATCATCAGAATCTCTGACCGATAGACCATCGTTGTACGATCGGCTTCTGTGGTTTATCAATAAGCTTTGGATTCTACTTTAAGGCATGTGTGATATATTTTAGTCGTTGGTTGTTCGTCTTTGACCACTCTTTCTTTAATCTATCAGATTTTACTTTAAATTAGTTCCCCAATTCATTTGTTCCTTTACAATTAATCTAAGATAATAATAAGATGATATAATAAAAAATGAATAGTATTTATGATTACTTAATAATGCAATAATTGAGCCTCCCTTAATTTTCGTGTCTGTGACTTTTATAAAAATGGAGTGAGGGCGCATTTCTTCTTCTCTTCCTTTAATTTCCTCGTGTGATCTGTGTGAGTTTCGGCCGTCAGAATGGTTAATGAACTGACAATCAAGACTAGAAAGTTTGAAAAAAATTGCTTATCAAATGGCCTTTGAATGTCTGAAGCAAGGGACTGACTCCTAACCGGAGGGGGAGCGGAAGTAGAAGGTGGTGGCGAGGAAATAACTGAGGCTTGACTCGGAGGACTAGGTAGTATCCTCAGATTCACCGCTTGCTCACCCTAATTATGAGGTGTAGAAATAATGATTGACATATTATAGAGCACCCATAAGAATTTGCAGAATTATGAAGTTGTGCTTTAGAATCTATAAGAGTATAGACATTACCAAATACCAATAAGTCATCTTCAAAAATAAGGTGTGAAATATTATAGAACTCGCAGAAGAATTTGTAGAATTATAAATTTGGGTTTTATAATATATAAGAATGGAAAGTGTGTCCATCATAATCATAAAAAAAATGAGAATGTGGGCATTTTTTAAGTATGCCAATAACGGATAAGAAGCATCCTCTGAGCTCTTTATTTATCAAAACAGAAAAATAAAGAATATATATACATTCTTTAATCCAACATTTGGATAAAGTAACTAATCTAAATTGTTCCAATTCTAGCATAAAAGAAATGTCCATTAATACAATCAAAAACCTTAAATTAATATTTGCAATGAACCTCTTCTTAGAACAAAAGGAATTAAATCCATGAAAGAGTTTGTTAGCCAAAATAATATTATCAGCAATATCACGACCTTTCATAGATGCAGCTTATGCAAAATGAATAATGTATGGAAGAATAAATTTGAGTTTATCTATACGAAGCATAGCAATCACCTTATAAATAGTATTACAAAATGAAATATACCTATAATAATTAAAATATTGGGCACAAAGGCTTTGAAATTAATGTTATGACATAGTGTTTAACCCTAATGGGAAGCTTAGCTGTGAAAAAGAAAATTTCTATAGCTTTAATGCAAGAAGTGCCAAAAATAGATGAAGAATCCTTGAATTATTTAGAAATAAAGCCATCTAATTTTAGAGTTTTATCAAAATTAATAGTGAAGATGGCCTCTTTGATCTCATTGTTAGTAGGATGTTGAATAAGATGGTGTTCACCTCATTTTTGTGAGGACCTCTTTTCTCTCTATAGAAGCCTAAGATTTAGACTTAAGGTTTCCTAGTAACATTCTTAGATGGCTAGAGATGAACTCTCCCATATTGAACTTCAAACCAATTTTACACTCATTTAGGGGGCTTCACGAGGTTAGACCCAAATACTCGACAATCGGTTGAGATGGTTCGGGTTTAGACCATTAAAAGTATAAGCTGAATTCCTATAGGCAGAGCATACCCTCGACAACCTATAGATAATATAGAGTTATAGGAGTCTATGTGAAGACCTGCTGACCACCCCAACACCCTTTTCGATCTAGAGAAGGCCCATTGGGCATGAGGCTAGTTCTAGACCATACAAGGGTTCACCCTTCATATTCATGACCTTAAATTAAAATCATAAACATCAAATTTGAAATTAATGGGAGTGGTGAGTCACCAAAGTCAAAATTTGGCCTCACCTAATGTTTTCCCCAACGCCAATCTCCCTAAAATTGACACGAACCTTAAAAACATCCATTTAACCCTAAAATTGGAATCACCAAAATTCACTAATTTATCAAATTAGTTAATTGTTGACCTCACTTTTTTGAGGACTCACCCTACACAGAACCCCTAGTCCAAGGTTGTGCTTTCTTGGGCCTCACCGGGGCAAGCCCAAGCCCCTAACCCTTGGTTGAGCTGGTTTAGGGTTTTGACCTAGTGATAAGCCTTGACCTATATTGGCAAGACATGCCCTTAGGAAGGAGAAGACCCCATAATTAATCTAAACCCTATTTGGTCTCCAGATTAGATAGGGGAAGTGACCTGTAGGAATTAATCGCATACCAGTGTAGATATCAATTATCTTCTTTGTTCAAATAGTCAATTGCAAACTTGTATTCATTTCGAGGTGGTTCACTAGTTTTGATGACACGCTCTATTATTCAAACAACCCAAATCCTTAAATCTACACGACATCTGAAAGTCCCGCATTAGTTGAAGAGCAGCGGGAAAATAATAAAAAACCCTATATGGGTACAATCGTCACTATACAGTGGATAAGTTACAAGAAATTTCTCTTGAATGTTGTAATTCCTTTGAGTAGGGCAATTTTAAAAAGCTAATAAATGAGATAAAACTTCAGCTATAACATTCTTCTTGGATGTAAGAAAGATATTATTAGCCAAAATCTCCCCAATATTGTTGTTATTGTTTATAATTTTTGTTTCAAGGTAAAAATACTAGATATCTTCTCCTTTAGAAGGAAATTTACTATTTTAACTTTGTTTTATCCACGATCATGCATTCATAATTTATTATTGAATATAAGAAGTTTTGTCCAACAAGTCCTTACATAAAGACCTACGCTCTAAAAGAGCCATAATCTCCTGTGATAAAAGAAAGATAATTGGAAGAATTAAAATTCCAATTATGAAATGCCTTTTTACAATTCTTCACTATGTTATATTAAGAAAAGAAGCAGCTCTCATTAACATGACAATTCAATACTTATTTAATGACATTAATAAAATATTTACCATAAATCCAATCATTATTATAAGGAAATCTGCTCTCAAGCCCACATCAATTATCAAAGTGTAATGAAAGCCGATGATTGTTAGAAGTTAGTGGTTCAAGAATTTGAAATAAGAAAGATGAAAGTTGTTTATCCAATGGTCATTGCAAGAAACCATATCAAGAGGCCATCTAATAGAATTGTCCACATGTTGGTTGTATCAAATATAAAAAAACATAAAGTTTTGCATCTAAAGTAATCCTAATTTAGTAATACTTGTTTTGAAATTTGTGATCTTACTAAGGATAGGCAGAGAGCCCTATTGTTTATAAAAGCTATGGACGCACTTAAAATCACCTATCACCATCCATAAGTGATTGATATTACTATTCAAATACTTAGTAGAAAGATAAAATCATCTTCTGACAACAGAAATTTTAAAATAGATAAAAGTCATATTAAAGTTGAGAGATAAAGAGGATTTAACAAGATTATGAATTAACTAGGGTTGAATATCAATGGTGGTGAAGAAAAAACAAGACGAAATCTATTTTATCTGAATGCATCCACCATTAACAATATTAAAATTGTGAACAATTGTTTCATTAACAGACACATTGTAATGCTTTAAGGTCAATTTTATAATCTTTAATAAGATTTCTACAGTTAGTCATACACTCAACACTGTTAAATCAACAAAAGTTCAAAGCTTAAGATATTTGAGTAGAATATAAAAAAGGATAAAAAAATGGCAAGCTCTTTGTTTAGATCAATCTTTCTTTACCTTTAAAGAAAAAAGGTTGAGAGGCAGATGGTGCAGCATTTCTGGTTAATGAGGTTAAGGGATTGGGTAGATTTCGATAAGGATTTCTAAAGATAAGCTCATGATTCATTGAATAATCCTCTTTATTATTTTGATCATTGCAATAAGCTAGTGCAACAAAAGTTTGAGTCATCAACAAAATATTTAATAATTGGAGTAGGATTCAAAGGTAAGATGTTATTGTTCTGAGTTGAAAGAGAGGGAGGTCGGGTAAGGAAAATGTCACAGGCTTGTCTACTATTGCTTCTTAGGGGTCTTCGACTTCTTCCATTTCTGTTTGAGGTTCTGTCCCAAAGAGGAAGATTTAAAAGTATTGGTTTGTAGGTGAGAGAATTGGGACTAGTATTTGGCTCATGAATGAAAGTCGAACAGGTTTTAAATGGGGTGGGTTTCCACTCAAAGATCACATGTTGTAGAATATCTTAATATTTAACAAGAATTATTATGAAATTAGAAAAAGTGAATATGTACTAAGTTTTGTAATCACCCCAACATAAATAGTAAGGTGATATTCTTTAGCTATGAGGGGGCCAACAACAAGAGGGACGTTTTTTTTTTTTTTGTGTGTGATTTCAAATATATCATTTTTTGACTAATAACAAAGAGGAAGGTTGAAGAACATAACTGAAACAAGAACCTCTTCAAAATCATATGGCCAACTCATGAAAATAAAATGTTGATCATAAAGAGAACAAGGTGCCCAACTTAACATCATTTTTATATCTTCAACACAATAGAATTAAAAAAAAAAAATCATTCAGCTAGAGAGATAAGATCAACAATACCTTTCAATTTCCATAGTTTATTGATGGCATGTAAAACATTGCCATAGAATGGACATTTTCTAATTGAATACTCGGCGGTGTTTGCAAGCATTGTTTATATAGGATTTAAGCATGGATTTAAGGTAAATCTAGCCAAACATAAAAAAATAAATACAAATTAAATTCAACTCTCCGCTAAATCAAAATTTTGCTCATTCCGTCTCTATTCATTGCATTTTATTCCTAAATATGGATTCACTAAATTCAATTGCGGGCTGGATTTATGAAGTTACTCTGTCGTCAGATTCTTCGCAGAAGAGGATATGATAAATCCAAACTTTTACTAAATTTGATAAATCCTATGTAACATAAAATCAAGATGCAATCAAACACCACCTGACAAGAGCAAGATTCCACTACCATGATCACTCTTCTATTTCATTTGAGAATCAAATCTTATCTTCTTCACTGGGAGTGAATCATAAGTAGAAAGGAGAAATGGCCCATGGGGAGCCAAGTGGCAGAAACCCCAAAGGAGGCTCTAGAGTGTGGATTAGTGTCAGAGACAGCCATGATCTTCTCCTGAATGAAAAAAACGAGAAAAAAATTCCTTTTAGAGGCAGCGGCACTCTTGAGACTTCTGCAATTAAAATTCTTCCCCCAAAATTTGCTTCCTACATAAATCCTTTTTCCTCACCCTTATCTCCTTATTTATCACGTGACAATTTGCCCGTCAGTCCCACAATTCCTTCCTTCAAGAAACATTTTTGTGCCCAAACATAAATATCGCATGAAAAATTCGATCGAAAAACATCATAATCTTTTTAAATTATTCCCAAAATTAAACTCCCCCGGCACTCACACTACACGTTCGTTGTATCCAACTTAAAAGAAACGTGGGGAAGCCAAAATGAAGGAAAGAGCACAACTTTCTAACGCCACCTCCTCCTTCCCCTATATAAACAGAAACAGAACTGCAGCATGCCCCAAAGATCAGATTTTTCACTCAATGGCGTCAAACGGCAGCTGGAAGGTTGGCCCGACAATCGGTCATGGCGCCACTGCAAGCGTCTCCCTCGCCATCGAAGCTAACTCAACTCATCTCTTCGCCGTCAAGTCCTCCCCCATCTCCCGCTCTGCAATTCTTCAAAAAGAACACTCCATCCTCTCCTCCCTCACCTCTCCCCACATCGTCTCTTGCCTCGGCTTCGATATCTCCGGCGAATCCTACCACCTGTTCCTCGAGCTCGCCGCCATGGGAGCCCTCTCCGATGTCGCCGGCCGTCTCGACGAGCCCAAAATCCGATCTTTCACTCGCCAGATCCTTCTCGGACTCTCCTACCTCCATTCCGAAGGTATCGCCCACTGCGATGTGAAGGGCGGGAATGTTCTTCTCTGCTCCGATGACCTCGTAAAGCTCGCCGATTTCGGTTGCGCGAGGAGGGATGGTGATGGCGGTCGGTTGGTGATGGGGACGCCGGCGTACATGTCTCCGGAAGCGGTTAGAGGAGAGGAGCAGGGGATCGCCGGCGATGTGTGGTCGCTTGGGTGCACGGTAGTGGAGATGGCTACTGGGAAGTCGCCGTGGCCTGAAGCTGCAAATTCAGTTGCTGCTATTCATCAGATTTCGTTTTCCTCTGATGTTCCAGAGATGCCGGAATGGATTTCTGATGAAGGAAAGGATTTTGTTTCCAAGTGCTTGAGACGTGATCCGAAGGAAAGGTGGACGGCGGAGCAGCTTCTTCGCCATCCATTTGTTTTGGAAGAAGAGGAGCTCTGCTCCAGTTCGAAGAAGGGCGGAGAAGGGGAAGCGGGTCTCGCCCAAGAGCACCATTGAGTTCGATTTATGGGAGTCGGAAGCTGAGGATGATGAGGATGGCGACGAAAAGGAGGGATTTGGTTCACCGGAATTGAATTTACCGGAGAGTATCCGGCAGCTTGAGTCATGGCTACCGGACTGGGAGTGGGACCATAGTTGGATTGAAGTCAGAGGAAAAAGCGAGGGCTTTTATCGTTCGGGCAGCAGAGCTGATGATGACGATGAAAGTGAAAGTTGCGTAGATGTATGTTTATGTACTAAAACCATGGATGGGGAGGGAGAAGAATTGAGCACTTTACCTTCTGTTGGAGAATTGCAAGCAGGGGATAGAACAGAGATTGTGGAGAGCAGATGTAATATTTTTGTTAATGATATAAATGAGACTGAGATTTTTTATTGTTGATTTCATTTCTGAATTCCATTTTTTCGTTTGATATTTAATTATTTCATTCATGGCGGTCATTGCATTGGCAAACTCGCATACATTGAGATGGGGCAGTTACCCCTGTCACACTACTTCCACGCTGCGATGCTCTAATTGGGGCAATATTCAAATAGTTGAAGCTCATATAAAATTTATAATCAAAAATTTATTTTTTTAAATATTTTGAGGTTGATTGATTTGAGTTGAGAAGGTTTGTATAAAGTTTGATTTGAATTGATTTTAGTTGAAAAAGATTTGGTTTGAGATTTGACTTGAGATATAAAGGGTATGGTTTGAGTTAACTAATTTGATTGAAGTTAAATGTTTGATTTAAGTTGAAGCTTAGATTAAGGGACATGATAGGCTAGAAAGATTTTTATAAGAAAGGAAAACCCTAACCTTAAAATAAACCTTTGACTCTACGAAGAGGATAAGTAGGCGGACTAAATTTGATCTGGGTCAAAGGTCTCCTCTTAATACCTATAATTTCACTCCATAACACACACACACAAAACAACAACTCCACCAAGACTCACCACATGACTCCACACGCAAGACCCCCAAAAGAACCCTCCCCTCACAAATCCACAAAAGAACTCTCTTTTTTAGCTTCTTTTAAACATTATAATTTCTTCTCTTAGTTATTCGTTATTTTCTTATATATCAGATCATAATTTTTATTATTTTAAAAATTAATACAATATGCATATATCTCTTGGTTAAATTTTTGAAAATTAAATTCTATTAAATTCTGAAATAACATGTCTACACAATAAGCCTATAACTATGATTATTAGTTTTAAAAAGCACACAAAATTTTTATCCAAACACTAATATCATTTCAAGTACCACAATTTATACCACCACTTATTATTAAGTTACTTTTAATGAAATTTTATAAAAGAAAAAATCCACTCATACAAAAGCCCTAAACCACCACGCAACCTTAACATGCATTTACCATGCAAATTACAATATTAGCCACGCTGCATGCGGCCAGACATGCCTTTTTAATTTGGGGTTAATTAAGAGAAGAATATAATTACTTGGGACATATGCCTTGCTGTGATTGGCCGGGTGGCTTAGTTCTTAAAGGCATTGCCACTTGTCATGATATGGTAGAAACAATTATTATATAATCATGGTGGACAAAAGGTTTATTGGGCTACATACGGCTTTATCTTGAGGATGAAGAGAACCTTCACAAAGCTTTTGTGTGTTAAGCTTTCTTCTTCCCCTTTTTTTTTAATTTTATTTTTTTTTCTTTTTATTTTTAAAAGATATATTCTTTAAATATTTATATATCTAACACATAACATTTGATATTACAAAATATATTTCTTTTTTTTTTAAGTGAAGGTTGTTAATGGCTCAATCAAAATGAAGTTGTGGGAGAGTTGTGAGTTTTTGAAATTTGCTAAATTAAACTAAGTTACAAGAACAAAGTTTTGCAAAATGTTATAGCAATTATAAATCATTTGAAATACACCTCACTAATCAAAGTATTAGGTCTGACATTATTTGCTAAGAAAGTAATGAACGGCAATTCTAAATAATATTTTATGTCAAGAATTTTACTACTATTTTGGTTCAATATGAGATTTTCTTAGAAACTATGTCTTATTTTTTGTTATTTTCGCGCTGTATTTTTCGTTATTTTTATGCATATCACAAATAGGTTATTGGCAAGTCGGTGCATATGTTTTTATTATAATGTGTCGCAAAAATGAGCATAAAGGACGCATGAAGCAGACTCTTTTGCCTACCACACTGCAATGCATCAAGCTTCTGACATTGTTTATATTTTCTTTTCTAGCGGTTTAAACCACAACCAAAAAACTTTTAGTGGCTTTCAAGCAACTATAATGTTGTTTTGTATTGAGTTTGTGAGTTAAATTAAATTATGAGTAGAGTTTGAGTTATATTGATTGAAATTTTTGGATTGTTATCACTAAAAAGTTATTTTTCTCCCCTCACAAATCAAAAGAACTCTCTTTTTTAGCTTCTTTTGACTTCTTTAATGATAACTCACGAAATCCTCAAGAGTCACTTTAGATTCCCCTTCAACATTCGTCCAAATTCAATGCATAGTCCTCAAAACCAACTCTGACACCTAGGCGCTCAATTGTGGTGCCTAAGCGCCGCTCTTCTAAAAGCCCGTGTAACTGCCTAGCGCCTAGGCGCCAATTCATTTTGTGCTACCTAGCTCCAATTGACGCCGGTTTGCTCCGATTTTGCTCTTTTTTTTTTTCTCTAAAATTTCTTCTCTTGTACATGCAACCAAAAACATGCAAAACACATTCTATTAAAGCACAATATCATTAAAAATTAGCATAAAATGTATATATAAAAATAACACATTTTTAGGCATGTCAATGCCCCTCCTCTTTGCGATTCAGTGGTTCGACTCGATCTGTGTTGTCCATTACTAATACATGGAAATGGATGACATCGGTTCATTGTCCCCACGAGAAGAAGAACTAAGAATCGTCCACAATCAAACCCGAATACCTCACTCGTTTCTCAACCAAATCACTCGAGGTTTGTTTCTATAACTTCATCTAAGTTTGATGAACCTATCTATATTGATCAATGGGCATGCATTGTTCATTTTTTTAACAAAAGACCAACCTTAGAAAAAAAAAACTAGTGATTTTGATCCATATCTTGTCCCAAGTGGTGAAGCCTTGATTGGGCTTGACACAGACGATTGTCTTGGTGCTAAGAAGCTCATCCTTGTCTCAATTTGACTTGAAATTGATCCTAGCTAAGAGCTAGAACAAATGGGGCAACATTTTGGTCTTGGAATAGGTTTGAGACTGCAGGACGACACAATTTTGATTAAGGAGAGTGTCCTTATTCTTTGGGAAGTTTGTGGGAGAGTTAGGTTTGAGATTTGTGGAACTGGATGTCGAGGCAGAAATTGGTCCTAGTTTTCAGTGGGGAAATTAGAGTTTTATAGTGGTAGGGAAAACTTGAGAATGGTAGGGATCAATTGCCTTGGTAAAGGGGAACACTTTTACTATTGGGAGCAAGAGAATTTGAGGGTTGTCTAGGGAGCTTAGTGTGTATGTATGGTGGTCGGGTTCTTTCTTTATACAGCCATGGGAAGAGTGGGGAGAGCTTGACATGGCAAGAGGAAGGTCAAGCGGCTCCTTTGCGAATTTCCAGAGGATTTTAGGTGGCTTTTCGCAGTGGGGATAGAGCATTGGCAATTTTCCATACCTTGGCCATGGTGACACCAATGGTGGAGAGGGAGGCATGGGAAGGATCTTATCTTGATTAGGAGACCTTTTGGTAGGTGGCTAAAACCATATTTGGTTTTTTCATGGCCTCCCCAAGGGTGGGTCAAAGGAACCATGACCAAAGTGCCATGTGGCCTCCCCCTCCCCATGCTGAGTGGTGTCAAACTTGTCATTTAGTTCTTAGACTTGGCTTGGTTAGTCCTGTTGTGTCACCCACATGTCTTAGTGTGTTATGGTCATGGTAGGCCATGGCTAACCAATGTGCAATGGGCCAACAAAATTTGGGCCAAGGGATTAGGTTTGGATTCTTAGGATTTTGGGCTCACCTAATAGGGTTGGGTTTGGTTCCAAAATTTTAGACCTTAGGGGAATTTAATAATCCACTCAATTAAATATATTTTTTTTATTTATTAGGTGAATTATGGTGGTTGACCCCATGGTGACAATTGGGTCTGCCACATGGTGTAATGTTTTGCCCATGTTGGGAGGGGTTCAATTGGATGGTAATGTGCTCAATTGATCAAGATTTGACCAAAATTGGGCTAGGCCCAATTGGTTTTGATTCATCATGATGCCCCAAAAATTTGGGGTCAAAAGGGTGTGATGGGTTCTAAAGTGATTTTTAGGGTTTTTTGGGGTTGGGGAGGCCTTTAGTTAACTATGGATAAATTTAGGTAGACCCTTCTCCCAATGTGAATTTCATGGTCAAAGTGTCCCCCTCCTCCCCGTGGTCTATAAAATGGCTTATAGGGTTTTTGGTTTATTCGGGTGACCCATGGCATGTATAGCCCATGCGAGCCAATTTGGGTCTATCACTAGGCCAAAATCCTAAACTAACTCAGCCAGAGGCTGGGGACTTGAGCTTCCCTGTGTTAGCCCAAGAAATCACACCCCTGCTCTAGGAGTTATGTGCAGGATTAGTCCCCCACAAAAATGAAGTCAACACATCACAATAGTATGAAATTGAAAAAAAAAAAAAAAACTAGATTTATTCTTCATTTTTTATATCACATCATAATTTTTATTATTTTAAAAATTAATATAATATGCATATATCTCTTGGTTAAATTTTTGAAAATTAAATTCTATTAAATTCTGAAATAACATGTCTACACAATAAGCCTATAACTATGATTATTAGTTTTAAAAAGCACACAAAATTTTTATCCAAACACTAATATCATTTCAAGTACCACAATTTATACCACCACTTATTATTAAGTTACTTTTAATGAAATTTTATAAAAGAAAAAATCCACTCATACAAAAGCCCTAAACCACCACGCAACCTTAACATGCATTTACCATGCAAATTACAATATTAGCCACGCTGCATGCGGCCAGACATGCCTTTTTAATTTGGGGTTAATTAAGAGAAGAATATAATTACTTGGGACATATGCCTTGCTGTGATTGGCCGGGTGGCTTAGTTCTTAAAGGCAGTGCCACTTGTCATGATATGGTAGAAACAATTATTCTATAATCATGGTGGACAAAAGGTTTATTGGGCTACGGCTTTACCTTGAGGATGAAGAGAACCTTCACAAAGCTTTTGTGTGTTAAGCTTTCTTCTTCCCCTTTTTTTTTAATTTTATTTTTTTTTCTTTTTATTTTTAAAAGATATATTCTTTAAATATTTATATATCTAACACATAACATTTGATATTACAAAATATATTTCTTTATATTTAAGTGAAGACTGTTAATGGCTCAATCACAATGAAGTTGTGGGAGAGTTGTGAGTTTTTGAAATTTGCTAAATTAAACTAAATTACAAGAACAAAGTTTTGCAAAAGGTTATAGCAATTATAAATCATTTGAATTACACCTCACTAATCAAAGTATTAGTTCTGACATTATTTGCTAAGAAAGTAATGAACAACAATTCTAAATAATATTTTATGTCAAGAATTTTACTACTATTTTGGTTCAATATGAGATTTTCTTAGAAACTATGTCTTATTTTTTGTTATTTTTATGCATATCACAAGCAAGTCAGTGCATATGTTTTTATTATAATATGCTACAAAAAATGAGCATAAAGGATGCATGGAGCAGATGCATTTGCCTACCACACTACAATGAACAAGACTTCTGACATTGTTTATATTTGCTTTTGTAGCGGTTTAAGCCACATCCAAAAAACTTTTTAGTGGCTTTCAAGCAACTATAATGTTGTTTTCTATTGAGTTAGTGAGTTAAATTAAATTATGAATAAAGTTTGAGTTATTTTGATAGAAATTTTTGGATTGTTATCACTAAAAAGTTATTT
>NW_018164536.1:1216765-1217047 GCF_001263595.1 Phalaenopsis equestris
TCTAAAGGCCTTCATTTAAATAGAACTAAAATTGAGTACATAGAATGCAATTTTAGTTGTAGTAGCTCTAGTGATAGAAGTGTGACTTTGGGTGATCAAATTATTAGGTGTGAACGATTTAGATATGTTGGGTCCGTTGTTCAAAGCGATGGTGATATAGATGGGAATGTTAATAGTAGAATTGAAGTTGATTGATTGAAGTGAAGGAATGCTTCGAGCCTTTTGTGTGATAGAAAAGTACCGCTTAGACTGAAAGGAAAATTTTATAAGACTGTGGTGAGA